>NC_052138.2:300793-587804 GCF_016086655.4 Lepeophtheirus salmonis
TTTTTCTTGCCCTGGCAAGAGCGTCACATTCTATCAGGAAATAGATAAGAGACTCTGATCCTTCATAGCATTGTCTGCATTAGTCCTCATCGAATGCGGTCAGAAAAAAAGCTCACAAAATTTTTGGGAGATGTTCTCGAATGTGATAGCAATTTCCATCTTTTGATTAGGATTAGTAAAGAACCGTTTGGTTTGACGGCAACTTGGGTTACTTATTTTTTAGTTTCTACCTCCAATGTTGTCTTCAGAACTTGTAAATATGATTGATAAGTCATTTGACACCCCCATTTTAGCCAGAGCATCCACAAATTTGTTCCCAGTGTTTCTGTCATGACCCCTTACCCATTTTATATTTATGGGTCGTTTTGAAATTCCAATCTCTTCCAAAATACATCGTTGTTGTTCTGTGAAGGACCCTCTTTTCCTTTCCGAGCATTCAATAGCTACCATACTGTCAAATATTGAAAAATGACAAGGTACTTGAAGTATACATCCTTATCATTTAGAGTACACATTCCTTAATAAATACCTTCCAACTCAGCCTGAAAAACAGTAAATGTGTTCATTATAACTCCACGAGAAATTCTCAGTGTTTATTTACGTTTTACATATCATTACTCCCACGAAGTTAGCCAATACATAGTTGTTATTTTCTCAAGAATAATGATAACAGCTTAAAAATAACAATATAAAAAGGTTAAGATAACCAACAACAACAAAATTTACACACACACCTTCGTTGCTAAACCTCATCTAAAGTCAAACTATTTATTCTTAAAAATATGTATTGAACATCCCTATTCCTTTTTTTATCATATAAGCTTTATCTACGCACACTTGGTGTTTAAATAAAGCCATTTACTTGTTAAAGAGTGAATGTGATTCGTTTATCGAAAATAACCACCGCACCTTGTAAAAAATAAAATTGTGGCAGTCTTATTAATCGTTCTCAACGTTTATCAAATAAATTGAGATCCAATGTACAACTAATATTTTTTTAGTATTTTATTCACACAAAACTTTCCCCATTGTAAGGTAAAATTTGAAGAAAAAAGATATTGTACAAGGCGTTACCTTAGAAACAAAAAAATTGTACTGTAATTTATTGTAAGTTGTCGATATTTTTTCTTCTTTTCCTCTATTAAATGTTTTGATCGCTGATTGGTTGAATTATCTTGTTATTTGCGAATAAATAACAACTTATTTATTTCCCTATTTCTGTTTGTATGAAAGGTTGCACGATATGTACTTAAAAAAAAAAAAATATTCACAAAAAATTCAGTAAAGAAAACTTTCAAAAACCAGATGTAATACGAAAAATTAATTTTAACATATTGTGAAGAGTGCAAACTCTGCTTAAAACCATTTCCCCTCAAAATATACAACAAAAGGTATATATTTAAGTTATGTATTTTCATTTGTTTTGTCAGACCTTAAAAAATTTAATTTTGAATGATATATCTCAATTTGCGAAAAAAGTATGGTCTATTGTTTATTTTTAACATTTTGTATTTCTTGACCTATGACTTTTACCTCTTAAAATTTAAGGACTTCTCACTAATAATATATATAACCTTCGGTCAGAGTTTCAGTAAAATCGATTTGCATTTTTATCCTACTTTAAATATAGAAAAATAACATTCTGTTTGGTCTTGATCGTTGACCACTCAAAATTTAAAAAGGTAACACAATTAAAATATATAACCTCCCCACAAAGTTTCAACACAATCAATTTTAACTTTATGCGTAATTCTGCTTTTAAAAATATACATATATATTGTTTTATTTATCTTTTACCTCTCAAAGATTTATGAGCACGTACTGATAACGTATATACCAATCTTATAAAGTTTCACATACATCGCGATCTGTAACTATTTCAGAAATACTGGTTACAAACAAAGAGAAAAACCTAAGCGAAAACATAACTTCCAACTTGTCGGAGGGTTTTTATTAGATCGTCCACTACTCTAAAAACTTTTCAATTTTAAAGATATTTTTTGGTTGACTAGTGTTTGTAAAAGTTAATTTGTCAAAGAAGTATTCTTTTTAGATATTTAAAAACAGACTTTATTAAAAACTCATAAATCAAAGGAAAAAAATATTGATATCAAAAATCATTATAAAAATAGATCTACTAATTGAAAAAAGTGGGTCAACTGCCAACAGTCATTAAATATTAATTAAATTATAAATATTGTTAATCTGACTTTGATGTATGAATCTTTAGATTTTGATATAATAAGTTATTTTGAGTCATTTACTGTATTCAACTTTATTTTTTAAATTCAAAATTATAGAAATTAGGTTAATATTGTCTAAATTGCGGTGAGTGTAATTTTAAAAATTAAAGTATATGTTACTAAGAGCAAAAAGTGAATGTTTTTATGTTATTGCTCCTTGTTCTCACCAATCAGTAGGGTTTTAAATATTGTACATAAAAAAATATTTTATAAGTAATGTTGACATCATCAGTGATACATAAGGATGTTGTTTTCTTTAGAACGTAAGGAGAAAGTCCAAGCCAAACTAATGATATTATTGAATTTAAAACTTATTTAAAGATCCGCTGCTTGTTATTTGATTTTATGTTTGAAAGTGAAATACTGTTATACAAAGTAGACCTATCAATATTTTTAGTAGCATTATTAAAGAGAAAATATTGTAAATCATATTGGAACATATAATATTTTTTTTTTTTTTTGTTATAAAAATCATTCAGAGCCAGATACTATACTTGTGCTTAAATATCATTTTTTTGGGGGTGTGAAGTACCCATTTTAACAATAGTTTCTTTAACACATTAAATTTTCTACTACTTTGTCTTCTGAATCTATCACAGCTTTCCATTGATTTTTTTTTTTTTTTTTAATTCAAATTTTACATTCTGTTACTTTATTAAATTATTTTACGATCTCTAACTCCATGTCACTTTCATTATCTTAACCTGTCACAGAACTTATGGTGTGACAGTACTTATTTATTCGGTCAACACAGTCTTAGGCACGGTCCTGTCGGTCCCTTGAATATTTTCCTAAAACGTCGATGGTCTATAAAGCCAAATGAGATAAAAGAGACATGTATGTTGAAGTTTGGTCTTGATCAAGTTGATCACTTCACCTGATTCTTGTTATTATTATTAATATTGAATATACTGAGTCGATATTTGAACCTCAAATACTTTACAAATATTAAAAGCAATTCACATATCTTGCAAAATTTATCAATGTTTTTAGAATGATGCAATATAGTACTAGCATATTATATTCTTACTTATTCAATAATTTATTTTATTATTTAATAAAATAATTAGAAAAAGGAAAAAAAAACTCAATTAAGTTATGGTGGACTGATGTTACTTTATTTAAAAGCCAACCAGTACGACTAAACTGGACCACAGTCCTAAATAAAAACTGACACAATATTGGGGTACACACATTTTGTAAAAAATAATCTTAATTTTCAAGAGGGACCAGGATATCTTTGGAAAAAAAACCACCAGTCACCTCCCTGTATAATGTTACAGCATTTATTCCAGCTAAATCCAACGTATCATAAAATACTTGGATTGCGAACGTATTGAACTATTTTTTGAACTCCAGAACATGGCCATCCAATCCAAGATATCAACACTGTTGATTGCATTACTTTTTGTGTTGAGTAAGTTATATAATATAATATAAATTGACTGTATATTTTTAAAAGCAGAATTACGCATAAAGTTAAAATTGATTGTGTTGAAACTTTGTGGGGAGGTTATATATTTTAATTGTGTTGCCTTTTTAAATTTTGAGGGGTCAACGATCCATTTATTCGAATGCACAGTACGAAATAGGTGAAAAGTTTAGTAAGTTGATGTTACTGCAAATTTTCCTTCTCAGAAATGATAATAATTGGACTTTACAGAAGTGCCTTATTATAAAAGTATTAATAACATTTCAAACAAATATCATACAAATTTGACCAATTAAGTCTTTTTATTATGAACAGAGTCCTCATTACTTTTGGAGACCCAAGAATACAAATATTTATATATTTAGGGAAAACCTATAACCAGCGTTCAATCTAAAATTTAAATACTATCAATATTAAAATGAAGCAAAATTTGTCTAACTGGGGAGGACACAACTTGACAAACGTTTGTAGCTAAAAACTAACGCCTCATATTATAACGGGAAAGGGATTTACAAATTTGTGCGTCAACAAAAATAAATCTTGAATACAAATTCCAAATTTATTTTTTATCATCTTTTATAAACAAAGCCCAGTATTTCATAAACATATTATAGTCAAATAAAAGCTTTGTACTTAAATTTGTGAAAGGCATTTAAGTTTTTCTAAAAATTTAAACTATAATTTAGAAGCTTAGAACAAATATTAGCCCAATCTGGTTTTCCAAATAAAATCTATCAATTTCTTATTCCATAAATATAACAATCAATGTTAAATACTATAAATTTTATTTGGAAAACACCCAAAGATTTAATGAGAATAATTTGTTGATAGAAATCGATGAGAATTGGCCTATAGATATCAATAAAATCCACACTTTATTTTTGGGAAATTCTTTAGCGTGCTGTTCATTTTGATAGGCCAAATATATAAAATTAAAAAGATAATGAATGTGACTTTATATGAGGTTTGGCTTCAACCGTGTTTTGCTGAAGCCCAGCACAACCTATAAAAAAAAAAAAGAGTAGTTCATATCATCATTTTTAAAGCAAAGTTTATGGATGCTTAATAACTCCGACCAATGCAAGATAATCACTCTAGTAAACTTATATTGCAAATATTTGACTTTACTGTATTTTCTCCAAATCGTTAGCCCATTAGTTTTTATCGTTCATTGTGTATTGTCAAGAACAAATTTAAAAAAATTAAGATCGGTCCATTTGTAACTTTTTTTGGAAATGTCAAGCTCTCAAGGGCTAAAATAAGGCATTTTGGTAAAAAACGTTGTCCGATAATTTTTCATCAATTTTTAAAAAGTTTTTAAGGTTACCCAACGCCCATCAAGTTTTAAAAATTGACCTGTTTTCGAAAATGATAACTTCTTCTTTTGATATCTTCTGTAATAATATTCTGTTAGAAGAGCTTTTGTGTGTGTTCAGATGTCCTGACGTATTCCAATTAAAGAAAAAAATTAATTAAATTTTGCTTTAAAAATTGGAAAACATCAGGATGTCATAACATAGACAGGAGCTCAACTAATAGAATAAAAATTTATATATTATTAATATAGAAATTAAATTTGTAATTAATATTATTTATCTTTAAACTGTGTTGATTAAAATGCATAATACTAACATGTCTCCAAATCATAAATTATCTCTTCTTGATTATACAAATATAGACTGAGTTAATTAATTAACTAGTTCCTTTCTGGGCCCCTATGTTTGTTTGTTTTTTGGAAATTAAAAAAATATATTTATCTAATTAGAATCATAAATCCACAGCCTTGGAGTTAAACAAATAAATTTACGGAATTAGATTTTGTGTTCATTTTTAATCAAAAGAACGTAGAAAAAAAAATCAGTGATTTTGTCGTTCTTTTTTGACTATCTTTTCCAAAGAATACTACAATTTTTTTTAACAAATAAAGTAACAGTAGAATTTGTTGAAACTTTGTACGTATATGCAAGGTTGTGGGACATTTTATGTGAAGTGTAAAGACTTTTAAAACTTTTTACATGGCTATCCTGATTTTGATAATTTTTGGTGAGGGTGTTTATCCCCCAAAAAAATGTTTATGTCTGAAGTTTCATACTTATGCAAGCAAAAGTGCCCGTTATGGAGTCCCCCAAAGGGTTGGCCCTTTACAGGGACCCTATAAATTTAGTCAGACATAACTCTACTGAAACTCAATTGATTTCATAAATATTTGCTTTAAAATATTAAAAAATTGTTTATCCTTGACCTTTGACCTCTTAAAATTTAATATTTATTAATTTTTTAGAAAAAGGATTCTTTGATATAAAAACTCACTTTATTAAATATTCAAGGATGAAAGAAAAAAATGATATTAAAAATCATTATAGAAATAAATTTATATGTATCTTTGCAATATTTCTTTGACTTTTGAGTATGAAATTATCAATTAAATTAAAAATAAGGATGTGAATATTGGCTGAATTGCAGTGAATTTAAAAAAAAAAGTATATGTTAGTATAAGCAAAATGTGAATGTTTCTATTTGTGATTGTTTCCTATTCACACGTATAAGTAGGGTTGAAATGGTTGTTGAGAAAACCATAGTTCATAGATGACGCTGACATTATGAAATATCCTAATTCAGTTATACTTTGGGATTGGATTTTTGTAGAGCTCAAGGAAAAAGTGACAATGATACATTTGGGATTATTAAATTTAAACATTTTCCTAAAACTGCTAACATTAATATTACCATTAGTACAGCTAAAATATTGTAAAATTATATAGAAACATATAGGTATATTATTATGGATTTGAAAAAAAACAACTACCAAAGAAGGAGATGATTTATAATTCAGAGAGAGATTTTAACCCCATGACGATCTATTAAAAAATGGAGAAATTTAAAAAAACACACGCACATAGGAAACCATGTTTCTTTTCTAATATAAAAAAACTATTTCTTTCCTATACTAGAATACTACATTACATGGAATCCGCTCCTATTAAAAGAATAATAATATTACTTTATTTGTCTTCATTTTTCTTTCTGTCGAAGGGGTTACTATTTTTGTGGACTTACAAAAATAAATAATAACATAACCTTTTCACACAGTTAAGAAAACTACTCCCTGAAAACTGAAAATCGACTCATGGACGTATGTTAATGAACCTAATTTTTTTTTTTGTTGTTGAGAAAAAAAAATATTGGTGTAAAGTTAGGCAATAGGATAAATATTATATTTTTTATAATTAACAAAATATTGTGCAATGTCATGTCGATAAGAGTCCATTAGAGTACGATTAAAGGCAAAGGAGGGATTTAATTTAAATTTTCTTTCCTGAAGTGCTGTTTATTTCATCGTTCGCAATCTATTTTGTCCCAAAGTTTGGTGAATATGCAGGAGTGTTAATAAATCCAGGAAATGCCGGGTGACAACCGCTATTTCTATAATAAGAATCATTTTATATCTAATATCATTACATTAAACAATACTAATATGATGACAGTCCTGGTACTAAGAAAGATTATGCATTATCTAACAAAATGCACAAAATTGTGGCTTACCAGCCTCAACCTAGTACGCCTACTTAAATTTCAATAAATGCACCTACCTATAAGTAACTAAAAAAATCTTAATGATCCGATCCATACAAACAATCAAGAAAGAACTTGTTTTATCTAGTACACTTCCTTCAAAGTACTTAACTGTAAAAAACAATTATATATTCTTTAAGTATGTGTCTATAATACATATATAGGATTTCATCCATTACTTAAGTCGCTAAAAGCATTAGCCTTTATGTCTATGTATGTGTTTTATGTAAATATAAAGATTGGAGGACTTTCTTAAATAAATACAAATTTAGGAATTTTACTGGAACTTTTCTTATGCCTATCTAAGAACTACTTTAGGATATAAAAATATTCATAAACATTTTTACAAACGTAGATATCACTTATACCATATTAGATAAATTCAGAGGTTTCAATTTGGTCTCGATACTTGTAACTCGACTGGGAATCGAAATTCATTTTAATATTTTGATAATGTATTATGTAGTATTTAGAGAAGTGGTTCTTAACCTTGTTGGAGATGCTGAAACCAGACAGTTTTATATTGACATTCTTCGAAACTAGTTTAGAGTCCCTAACTCCGAAAGCCGGTTTTAAGCGGTAGATTACACAAAAACGGTTCGGTGTCCCATGTCCAGACTACAGATTCTGTCCGATTTAGACAGGACCTTAAAAGGGTTCAAATAAGTAGGAGACAGGGATGGTTTAATCGGCTTATTTCTTACCAAAGCATAACAGACTTCTTAAGAGCCTCTAACGCGGCTCTCACTTTGGCTGGAGGCTCGGGGATAACTCTTGGTTGGTAGAGTATGCTTAATCTCAATGAAGCTCTGAAACAAGACCTTATCGCTGGGAGTACCAGTGTGTTTGGTAAACGATAACGGTAGCCTCGGAGCTGAACCTAAGATGTAGTGCATTGGATGAAATTATGTTCCCCGAATGGCTGGGATGGGAGAACAAAGGCCCAACATCACAAATGGAAGAGCGTCTAAGCAAGATTCATATTCCGGGTTCATTCTTGAAGCGTGAGAAGTCATCAAAGTCCTGTCAAACCTCTCAATAATGCCGTTAGACTCAAGAGGATATGAGGAAGAATATCCCTAACTCCGAAAGCCAGTTTTAAGCTGTCGATTTTCACAAAAATATTTCGATGTCCCATTTGCAGAATAAAGGTTATGTCCGATTTATGACAGGACCTTAAAAGTCTCAAATATGTAGGCGCCATGATGATTCAAATGTTTATTTCTTACCAAAACATAATCAGTCGCTGAATCCTCCATGTCGAACCATGGAAGTCGTACATCGGAGCATCTACCGTGTAGGCTTTGCTAAAGGATAACTGGACTTGGAAATTGCGAGTCAATCACGCTCTGGGGAAATGTCATTTGAACGGGCAGAATGCATTTTGTATTTAAAATCGTGTTCACCAATGAAGGAACGCCCACGTAGAATTATTTACTTAATCTGAATGTATTTTAATAAAGTCCTCATATAACATAATAAAGTGACCTCAACCTGTCTGATCTTAAAAGTCATATATATATATATATGTATATATCTTTAACCTATGAAAGGTTTAGATTTAGGTTTATAGTGCTTCCTTTTTAGGTATGTATTTTTTTTTCTTTTTGTTAAAGTTTCGTATATCGTCATTGAGTTTATGCTTTCAATTGTCAATTACTTGATATATTGTGGTGTTACCACCACCAACAAAGTTGAACAAAGGTCATGTCTTTGCCTCTGTTTAATTTGTCTGTTGATTCCCAGAATTACGGCAAAAGTTACTCGTTTGTCAAATATACAGCAGGATTACAAAATAAGTCACTAATTGGCACGAATATTATTTATGTTCTCAGTAAGAGGCTATAACATTTTCATAATTCAAGCTATCATGAAAGGTTCAAAATACATAATTGGCCATAACTTTGGAAAACATTAAACTACAGAACTCAAAATAGTATCTTTATATAGGTTTATATGCATCATATAGGGGAAAAAACTCCAATTGAGAAAAATGACCATAGGCAGAGGTTTGCAAATTATAGTTGTTTTTTTTTTTTGCA
Source organism: Lepeophtheirus salmonis (assembly GCF_016086655.4). Lineage (NCBI taxonomy): Eukaryota > Metazoa > Arthropoda > Copepoda > Siphonostomatoida > Caligidae > Lepeophtheirus > Lepeophtheirus salmonis. Next base: position 310,084 of record NC_052138.2, read on the forward strand.
ATCTGCTTCAATCTATTAAAAATTAAATTTCATTGTTTGGGTTTACTATCGTTTTAGAGCTGCAATCTTTTTAGTTTTTTAGACCAATCAGACACTACTACTAATAATCTTTTATGTCTGAAGTACATTTTACAATACTTCTTTTAAACAAGGCTGTCCTTAATTAAATAACTTTTTGTGAAGAAAATGAAGATAATTTGTACAATTTTTATTTCATTTAGAAACTTTTTTTAATTACCTCTGTTGACTTTTTTGTTTTTTTTTCTCAAGTAATTAAAAGCTTTTTAACCTTTTATTCCTTTTAAAAATGAAACATTCACTTATGAAAAGAAAGAAGGTAATTTATAAATTTAAATTAATCCTTTTCACTTTAACTTGAACAGGTTTTAAAAGAGTGCATTTGGCAGGATTTAGCACGTAGTGCTCTAGACTGGGGGTCCTGTACTGGATATTATCTTGTAAATACTCCATGTTCCATATTTAACGAAACACATTTAATTTTAAGATATTTTTTCCATCAACAACATGATAGATATCGAAGCTAAAAAAAACACTTTTTATTGAGATATTCTCTCGCAGGAATTGTCCCATGGGGATCAGCAGAAATTTGTTCATCAAGAGAACTGTAGTTTAAAGGACCATAAGTCACTATTTATTTCGTGGGAAATAGCTGGCTCACGAAAGTGACAATTTGATCTTAATGCCCTGTATACTACTATTTCCATCAAAGAACTTACAAGTTCTTGTCAACTACGTGCTTTAAGGTACTCTATAGTTAATTATCTCCAGTGTGTTTCCTAATCAAGCAAAAAACGTCTTTTAAAGATGGACTTATTTATTTATCTGAACTGATTGTTTGCTCTAGATTTTTACCAGAAAATCTTAGGTCTGTTGTGGACCATGTTATTGAAAGAAATACTTTTTTTGTGGACCCAAAAAACCTACTTGTTAATATTTTGTTTGATGAGCGGGACCACCTTCGGGAGTTGGCATTGCAAATAATAATAAAAGCTAGGGGAACTGAAATTACCACTAAAAATAGGATATTTAAACCACTAAAAGTAATCTTTTATGCAAGAAACTACACTGAGATTATTGTGTGGCACGAATATCCAGTTACAGTACCACCGGTTCCTCGAAATATTTCTAATTAGAACCTTCAAATCATGGCCAAAAATAAGAAATTGTTGAGTTTCCTTGTCATATGCAATCAGTGGAAAGATGTGTTAAACTGATAACAGATACTTCACAAAGTGTAACTAACGCTAGTTTTAGAGGTGGCTTTATAAGAAATAGATAGCAATATCGAGGAGAAATCCCAAATTTTGGGCACAAAAATAAGTTTAAATTCGGAAGATTATAATATCTAATTTACTTATATTATTTTTCTATATTTTGGATAATTGATTTTAATAATAAAATACCTTTACATATTCATTTCTGTATTATATTAAGCAATTAGATTAATTATGGAAAAATTAAAATTTTTATAAAAACTCGAACACCGGTAGAACCTCCGAATGACGCACAATTTTAGTGCAATTGATTTTAATAATATAATAATAAAAGGTACGGATCGATTTGGATCAAAATTTGTACTTATATCATATGATACACTTTTGTTACTATTAATTAAGAAACTTCTTAGCATCAGCTACTTGTTATATGATTTTGGGGGAAAAATGAATTACTATTATAAAGGAGAGGGAAAATTAAATTAGAACACATGTATTAATATTTTATTATCGATTTCCAAAAAAAAAATTGATTCAGAAGTAGAATGGATATTATTCAGAATGGATATTACCCTCACGACTATCTATTAAAGAATGAACAAATAAGAAAAAAGAGAACACTTACCAATGTGTAACTGTTACTAAAAAAAAATATTAAGCTTCGAGTTTTTTATTTGGTTGTTTTTATATGATTTTTTTATTGCCACGTATTTATTATGGGTTATTGACTGTTTTTGGGTTGTTAATGTTTTTATTTTGTTAGTTTGTCATAGAAATATATAGTAATTAGAATAAATTTGTAATCTTTTCTATTTTCAAAACTGTTAAAGACATATACCTACGTATACTATACTAAATTTATAAGCATTGAGCCCCAATTTCTCAATTTTTGCAAAAGCAATGATTGATTATGCATTTATAACATATTTATGACCTTGAACTCTCATCATTTAAAGACCTTTTATTGTTAATATATATAATCTTCCAACTTGGTTATACTAAAATTCCAATATTAGTACAATATTTTAAATATTAAAAATAAGAGAAACAACTTAATCTTTGATCAAAATCAGGATGACAGTGTAAAAAATTTCCACAATTGTTTACACTTTACAAGGAATGTATCATACATATATCATCTTCCTACAAAGTTTAATCAAATGATATTCTAATATCCTGCCGCCTGATACATAAAAAAATAAAATTTTGACCTTTTGAAGTTTAATGGCATATTATTTTTTTAGAAGAAGCATTCTTTGATAAACAAACTGATTTAATTAAATACTTAAGGATCAAAGGAAAAAAATAATTAAACACTAAAAAACATTATTATAATGAATAAATGAATGATCCACTTAATGAAAAAAGTATGTCAACTCCTTCATGACCCATTAAGCATTAATTACAATATAAATATTATTTTCTGACTGAAATGTATTAATCTTTAGAATTTGATGCTATAAGTTATTTGGACGCCGTTTATTGCATTCAACTTTATTTTATCAATTCAAAATTATGGAAATTTATATCTGATATGTTAAAATTAAAATATATCTTAGAAAATGATGGGTATAATATTGTGTGTAAAATTACTATCTGAATTTATTATTTTCTCTAAAGTCTGAACTAAAGTTTATACACTTTTACTGCTATAAGTAATTCAATTGTGGAGAATACTAATCAGCTTTTTTTAAGAAAAAAAGACCTTAAAAAATAACTATTTCGTAGAGTGTCTGATTTATATTATTAATCAAATAAAAAAAATATACATGAGGTTTTTCTTCACAAGTATCATAAGAATAAGGCATATCAATAAAAAAATCCATATTCGAAACTAACCTGAGTCTTGAAGAACTTTTATACTTATGTTGGTTGAAATAATTCATTTTTTTTTCAATTGTAAAAATTTATAAATACCAGAATATATATTAACTTTTTGAAAGTGATATCGTCACAAGGCTGACTTTTTTAAACAAGAAAGCCTGAAACAGTTAAAAAGTTGATGTGAAAGGAATTTTTTTTGTCAATTATGATAATCAGAAGTATCTAGAGAAGTGCTTTATTATCAGAACATTTAAACAAACTCATAAATATATTTTTAAACTATCATGTCTTAATGATTAGAAACAGGACTCTCAAATACAAAGTCCCCACTAATGAAATATTTATATTTTTAGGAAAAAGCAATAACAAGTAATTAATTGTATTACTATCTTTATAAAAAGAAAGCAATGTTTGCATGTTTGTCAATTTTTGGGGAGGTCGTATAAGGGGGCTTATGCTATACACAAAACACAAAAACTCTAGTTTGAAGCTCAAGGAGACTAAATAGGAGGTTGAGTAATTTATCAATGAGTGATTGGCGTTTCGAAAGCAACTTTACAAGTTACTAAGTTTTCTAAATTTATTCTAAATCAAAAAAAGTTATGGGCTAAAAAACAAATCGGTGAAAATTGCAATTTCGTTTATTTCAGGTGCAAAAAAATGAACTTTGCATAGAATATAGGATTAGTAAATTGTATAAACTTTGTAAAAAATTGTATAAATATTCGTTTACATATAAATTGTACAAATAAAAATTGATGTTTAACTTAAATATCTGTCATTTTCTAAATATTTTTTAAATTTGTTTAATATTTTCTATATATATATTTTTTTTTTTTCATTTTTTCATCATACGTCAATTTTCAGTTTTATAAGAAAAAATACCACAAGACGATGCTTTTACCGCAAAATATGCATACTTAATAACTTAGTCGGAGTATTTTCAATTTCCAGAATATTGTATTACATAATTTTTGCAATATTTCCAAACGAGTGATAATTTTTTCGACAACATTATTCTTCATTACTTTTTTGTTTTTTGCAAGACCGAAAAAATTAGTGGTAAGTTTGGGTTTCTTTTACAATTCCAGAAAATGATATTTACTATTTTTGGAAAAATTGGTGCATAAAAGTTTTTTTGCAATTTTCTCAGCGAATTTCGATTCTGCAATTTTTTGAAAGAAAAAAAAGATGTACTTCTCATCTAGACAATTTTTTAGATGTATATATGTTTGTATGTTATTTTAAGTTTATAATGCATATTTTTTTTTATTACTAAGGTTAAAAGATTCAATGATGAGAGTTTTTTTTTTTTTTTTTGGGGGAGTCGCGATGATGAGACTTTATACATTTCCTTAATTAACCGGATTGACTATAGTATGAAGAATACAATAGAATTAGAATTATCAGGATCGTTTTCCACAACAACGAAACTTTCATTTAATAATTATTAGTAAATGTAATAATATATAGGAGTATTTTCTGAATATTTTTTGAAATTTTCTTAATGAATTTGATCATTTTTTAATTTGATATTGCTCTCCCTCCTTAGCCTGAGCAACTTCATTTTTCTGTGGCATCAAAAACCGTTTCCCTCTATCCCATCAAAGTTCCAACGCTCCGGAAGTACTTCAAAATGAAATCAAATTAAAAAAAAAAAAAATTTTTTTTATTATAATTAAGGCATGAGAAAATAAACACTTTTTTATAAAAAAAAATTTTTAATTTATTAGGAATTCTTTTTTTTTTTTTTGACTTTATCATTTAGTCGATTTGATAAGTAAAAACTCATGAAGTAACTATTTGATGGCATACAAATATAAATAAACAGTTATGGATTTCTTATCTATTCAGCAATTAATATAACTAAATTTTTTCATGAACACAATACAAATGTCAAAAAATATATATAGTTTTTATATCTTTGAATAATCAGTAAAGTAATATATGAACACAGACTTTTGAAAGTTTTTATTCCATTTTGATCTTGAGTTATTAGTAGCAATTAAATTTTTGTGTCTTTTCTCTTGATCATATGTTTTCTGGAATTTGTTTGTTTTGATGTTGGTTATTTGTTTAATTTACATGAAAGATCTTACTTAAAAAAATATTTGAAACTATGAAGCGAAAACATCAAGGCCAAAATCTTATATAGCTCTCAAATTTTAAACTGATCATGTAAAAGTACACTTAAACATTTGTGGCTTTCAAAGGAAGTGTCCCATATTTATATTAATGTTTGAGAAGAGATCAATAGTACCTTGTCCAGATTTGTCAGATTGTACAAAAAGGGGCACATTATCTATTTAAACATCCTAAACAGTGCAAAATTTATTACTGTTTCTACCTTTTTAAGGTTATACATTCAAAAAATCCATCAGTGGAGCTTCAAATACTTTCTATAATGATTTTAAATGTCTATGGTCCTACTTTCCTTTATATAAAAGATTCCATCACGTCAAACACGGACTTAACAATTTTTATGTTCAATAAATCAAGCAAACCAGCATCTCAACTCTCAAGAAAGAAATGAAAAAAATTGGTTTTATTTAGGACAAATTCTGCTTGGCATATACAAAAATGTCCCTATACCTGCCTTGTTGGATTCAAACCAGTTGACATCATCTTAGAAGAACGTAAAAAAAGACGAAAATGTCAAGTCAGAAAAAATTTTCCAACAAAAAAAAAATTCTTAATAGGCGTCTATACTTAGCTAGATTTAATAAACTAGAATGCAAATCCTAAGAATTACTCAACTTAACATCCTCTATTATTTGATACAACAAAAAATGAATTTTTAAAATTTGCATAATATGAAGATTTAGATAGTGATTCTCAAATCGTTGAAAGATATATAGTATGAATAACGAAGGAATTCTAGAAAAAATTACATAAAGAGAAAAGATACAAAAAATTGAATTGTTACAAATCACTCAAGTTCAGTATTGAATAAAACATTTTAAAAGCCTGATTTCATGAATTAAATAACTGATTATTCAAAGATTTAAAAACTATGCATAGTTATCGACATTTTTAATCCATAATTATTTATTTATATTTGTATGTCGTCAATAGTTACTTCATGAGTTTGTACTTGCAAAACCGACTAAATCATAAAATCAAAAAAAATTACAAACAAATTCAAAAACATTATAAAAAAAGATTTTATTTTCTCATGCCTTAACAATAATAAGATTTTTTTCTTTTATTATGCCATAACTATAGTAATATTTTTTTTTTTTCATTTGACCTCATTTTGAAGTACTTCCGGAACGCTAGAATTTTGACCAGATGGAGGGTAACGGTATTTAATGGTACAGAAAAAATAATTTAGGAAGTCATTGCCAACACCTAAACACATCTAATGATCCATGATAATTTTGAATATGGTCAACTTTAAAAAATAGCGAACACTCTCATTGGGAATAATTTTTATCATAATTGCATCTAATAATATCAATAATTATTTATTGTAATTTCCTCCATCTGTGGTCATTTTGGCATCCAGTCTGGGCCTGGAGGCCTTGCATACCTTAATGACGAAGTCATTGTACATATTACCCAACTTCTTCTCAATAGAGGCCTTCACGGAATAAACATTCCTGAGTTGGGATTCTACAGGCATTGTGGAGCATAAAGCCCCATATTCCAAAGTCTAGTGGCGATAACTTCGATGATGTGGGCCTCAAGTTAACAAGCCGAAAACCAGTGAGGTTTTTCTTGCAGCACACTTAAGTTATTATGTCCTTATGATCAGGAGCTGAGTCTTGTTGCCGAAAGTAATCCCAGTTAGTATAGTTGGCTTCAAACCAGGGCTTCACAACATCTTTCATGACCTCCTGGTTCACCTTGTAGTGAAATTTCAAAGGCCACCCCGGTCAAGAAGTCTTCAGTGACACTCTTGATTGCAAGTACTACGGCTTTATGGAGCTCTAATTGGCACGGTACGATTTTTAGCACACTGTAATATGTTTGAAAAATAAAACGCTGTCAACTTGACTTCTTGGTATTCCAGAGTTAAACCGAAATGGATGAAAATATTGAAAGAGTTTTACTTGTGAACAACGACTCAAGTCTTTACTTGGACTTGTAATAAAAATGGTTTTCCCCCACTTCTGCCCAATACCCATCCCTAGACCAAAGTGTATACCTTTTTGTAAATACCCTTTGAATTTATATTTGAGACCTTAGAAAAAAAAAAGTTACTTAACAAAAAAAAAAATTCTTAATAACCGATTTACATCGGGAAAAATGTATTCTATTTTTGAGTGAAAATATTATCATATCTCATATAATGAATTATCAGTACATCCATATTTGCTCCTATACATATATATATAGGTATTTGTAGGAAAAGTGCAAAATATTTTTACATTAGCGAAAAAAAATAGAAAAAAGTAAACCTAAAATGTATTTTTAATTGAAAAAAAGAAGACTAATTAATCATTGGTACTAAAAATACATATGTATGAGTATAATTAATATATGATAACACTAGTATTTGAATGATTGGTTCTGATTTTTTTTATAGACCTTTATATAACAAACGAGGAAATTTAATTTACTAAAAAAGTATTAATTAACATGAACAACACAAGAATTAAAAATAAATATAACATCTAGAAGTCTATAAATATTAATATAGCCTAAAAAAAACCTCAAAAAGTCAGAGATATATAAGAGAACATCTTGGATTTGTCTGTTCTGATGCATTCATTTTGAAAATGTTGACAATACGATCAAAACAAATGTTTATCATTTAATGACCTGTGTAAACAATAACCAAAGATATTATATTGAACAATGTTTGAAGATCAAACACCATATAACTTGGAGCACGTGCAATTACTCTATAATATCGATGGTGCTCATTATATGTCTACTTTTTTTCAATGTAAGACTTAGACTTAAGAATGTCAAACCTGATGCTTTTACCTTCACCGAAAAACAATTTTTTCTTACCTCATGGTACTTGAAAAGGACTTTCTAATTTTGTGGCCTACATATTGTTTTAGGACCATTTATTTCATACAACATTTTATTTGTAAATGCATGCAGGTCATATTTTATACAACTCTAACTATAATATTGTTAAGAACACTGTCTTACATCAACTGTAATTTTAAGGCACCCTCTCTCTCTTGCCGTTTTTTTGTCTTCTTTAAAGAAAAAACAAGACATTTTGCATTTTGCACTTTTAAAATAAGATACTGTTTTTTACTTCATTTATTATAAAAAATTAATAAGGGGTTGTCTACAACTGTTTAGTTAAAACGTTGTTGTAACGTTCGAACTTTCAGTACAAAACTATTTTAAAAAAGAAATGAAGTTAAGTGACGTCACCGAAGACTGAAATTAACAAGCAAGTTAAGATATAACTTGATACTTAGATGTTCTGTCCTCAAAAGTTAAACAATAATGACAACAGTTTTTCCAGATAAAAAAGCTATGCAGTTTGCTATTCGAAAAAACTAGTTCTGCTTTTTGGGACAAATTTTATAAATCTCTGGTTGTATATCCGTCTGTCCGTCTCAATAATTTTATTTTCCCTTCCATTTTGGTCATGTTGCTGATTGAAAAAATATCTTAAAATTAGATGTGATGTGTTGAATATGGAAAATGGAGTATTTACAAGATTATATCTAGTACACGACACCCAATCTAGAGCACTACCTAGACTAAATCCTGCCAAATGCACTCTTTTCAAACTTGCACAAGTTAATGTGAAAAATGATTAATTGAAATTCACATATTCCCTTTTTTCTTTACAAAAGTGACTGTTTCATTTTTGAAAGATATAAATAGGTTAAAAAGCTTTTAATTACTTGGAAAAAAAAAATAGTCAACCGAGGGAATTAAACAAAGTGCTTGAATGTTCTTCACAAGAAGTTATTTAATTAGAAGAGCCTTGTTTAAAAGTAGGATTATGAAATAACTCATGTACTTAAAATATAAAATTGGATAGTAAGTAGTGTTGGATTCGTCTAAAAAAACTAAAGAGACTGCAGTCCGATTGGTATAAAATTTATAAGTACTCGGATAAGTTCTTATCAGTATTTCTGGTAACTACAAGAGCTGAAATGACATAATTACTAACTACCAGGTTAGTCAGAAACAACATTCGGTTATCGCTCAAAATTTACTAGTATAACGGAGGATGTCATTCGGACCACAAATATAGCAATATAACTATAGAGAATAATTGAAAAACCTAGCTAAGACGAACACTCGGTAAAGAGCAGCAAACTTCCTCTAATGTCCATTTTGTATCAATGATTTCTATTTACTATATGAAACATCTCTATTAAACCTACATAACAACACAATTTTGAGCTCTGTACCTTAATATGTTCTAAAGTTATAATCAATTATGTATTTTTAACGTTTTGTGCCACCTTGACCTCTCAAAATTTTATGGCCTCTTAGGTGACCATATATAATCATTGTATTAATTTTGATCAAAAACGATCAGTTACTTTTGCCAGAATTTTTGTGTTTTTTTGTTCCCTTTCGCCCTTTTTCCGATCATTTGTTTATTTTTTTGCATTCCTTCTTTTTTTAACTCTTGAAAATAATGTGGTAAAATTAAGTTTTGTGGGAACGATAAAATCTAATGTTCCCGTGAAATGGCAACAAATCCAAAAAAGTTAGAACTTGTCAATATAAGTGTACTAGAGGTACTTCTTCTGTCTTCACTGGTCAGGGATACTAAGCGTCGATAAACTTGAACGTAAGGTTGAACGCAGCTCATTTTTCTGTTCAATCATCAAGCCTGTGACTAACAGACAAACAAACAGAGAGAAAAACATTGGCGTTATGAATACAGAATTAATGACAAAAAAAAAAAAATTAAATTACCATAATTATTACTTTTTATGTGTGCCCGATGACGTCACTCTAAAGAGAATAATAGAAAGTTACTTAATAAATATACTGTTTTTACCCTACGATTTTCTTGTTGATTAACCTTGTTCTAAGAATATTCTAATCTTTTTAGCTGTTGAAGTTTTATCATAACATATTTCAAAGAGACATGATATGTGGCCCATGCTTTTTCTGAATGAATTAGAAATGAGATAATTAGGAATAAAAATAAGAAAATACCGGGCCGTACAAAATTATTTACCGATGATGTAAATATACTTTTTAAGAAGTTTGGTGGCAACCAATCAGATTGTTTCGTATTGTTACTGTTAAAATAAACAAAACTCCTTCCTGTGAGAGCGTAACAACTTCCACACGTGAGACCATGTCCAATCAGGAAACAAAGAGGATCGAAATTGCAGCCCTCTTCCGAGCGGGAGTGCCTCATAACAACATTAAGGAACAGGTTGGGGCCTCGTTGAAGACAATTTACAACGTTTCCAAGCGCTTGGAGGCTGGGGGTGATCTCAAGCATTCCCCTGGGGCTGGCAGGAAGCCCACTGTTCAAACAAGGCAGTGTTCGAGAGGACTCCCAACAGGTCCATTGCCGACATGGCCAGAAAGGTGGGAACGTCGAGATCAACTGTTTCAAGGGCATTGAAAAGGGCTGGAGGAAAGTCCCTGAGGCGTACTGAACGCCCTCTGCTAACTGAACGTCAGCGAGAAGTCAGACTTGATCGTGCCAAGAATATCTTGAATGATATCAAGAACTCATCTGGACGCATCATCATTTTTTCAGATGAGAAAACTTTTACGGTCGATCCTGTTTTCAACAGGCAAAATGACCGTGTTGTGAGCTTTGGAGATGTGCAAGATAAGCACCGCTATGTGGCAACAACAAAGCACCCTGCTTCGGTGATGATGTTGGGTCCCGTGGCCTCCAACGGGAAGGCCATGAAGCCAAGGTCCTTCCGTGGATCAAATCCATAGTCAGCAACTCTCTTTGGGTTTTTCAACAAGATGGAGCACCTGCCCACGCTTCCAAGAAAGCTCAGGAGTGGCTCAAGGGCAACATGAACTTTTGGCCCAAGGATTACTAGCCCCCTCAGAGCCCAGATCTGAACCCACTAGACTTCTCTATCTAGGCGCACGTGGAGACCAAGGCCTGCAAAAAACGACACAAGAACATAAATGCCTTAAAGGCTGCTGTCAACAAGGCCTGGGCCTCCATGGACGCCGATTACATCCAGCAAGTCTGTGGCAGCTTCAGACGTCGCCTGACCAGTGTCATTGAGTCAAATGGTGGCTACATTGATTAAATTTGATCACAAACTATTTTATTATTCTAAAAATCCATGAATAATTGTTTCTCAAGTCATTCGAAATGTCATTATATTCCGCGATATGTTCTGAACAAAAATCGGTAAATAATTCTGCACGGCCCGGTAGAATGGACGCACAGTTTAATGCAAAACCACCACCTAAAGTCATATTGAGTTATTTATCTTAATTTATATCTAAAATTGTAGTCGATTATGCATTTTTTATGTCTTGTGCTACCTTGATCTCTCAAAGTTTAATAAGCTTTTACTTTTGACCATTTATGATCTTCGTACCAAGTTTGATCAAAATCGATTAGTAACTTTTGTGATTAATAAATAAACAAACAGAGGCGAAAAAATAACCTTCTTTCAAATTTAATCGGCCAAGATAATTAATGAAATTTTATATAAAAAGATAGTTTAAGAAATAATTATGATTTTTTTGTAAATGCATTTTCTCGACCAGTCAACTTAGAGAAGGTTATTTCACTTTTCTTTTAATAAAAGTGTCATTCAATGAAGTTTGTAAATAATTTATATATATAAGTAGAAAAAAGAAACGTATGATCTATATATAATTTGCCACAGGGCCTACTTACATTAAAATTGTGTCCTTGGCTATGAGATGATAAAAAAATATTTTTTTAAGTGGGCACCAAAGCGATAAAGATCTTCATAAATTTCCGTATAGAAATTGAAGACCTGAAAGTCTGTTGAAAAATGATTAATTCTTTTTTATTAATTTAATTTTGGAAATTTATAGCTTAGTTACTGTTGACAATAAACTTTACTTAGTCGTTCATTGTCTGCTTGGCACACCATGATTTCAATTTACCATGAATTCTATATCTATAATCAGCTAAAAATAAAAAAGAAACGCAAGATACAGCAATCTACAACATAAATCTTAATTCATCACAATTTACAATTCGCATTTAACATTTGAATAGAAACAAAATAAAATCATTCATCAATTTGAATCATATTAAATCATTGCTTCATAATTGCAGAAATCTAGTTATAAGTAACAGACTCAAGGATGTAATTTTGTTATAAGTGTATGGAGGATGATCCCCTCTATCATTAACAATTGTCTAACTACTGTGACTAAACGCAAATTATTTTTCTACTTTTTATCTAGATATATAGGGAGCAACATATTTCCTTCTATTTGGGCCTCTAAAGGTGGGTTTACAATACGACATAAAAAGAGGCGTCGTGTCGTAAAGCTTTATCAACCGTCACCAGACTCATTAACCTGAGTAAAAACCAAAGTAATGTCAATTTGACTCTTGAAGCTAAACTGATCGAGATGGGGTAGTCATTCTTCTTTTGGCAAAAATATCATTTCCAGTCATGGTAGGCAAATAAGGAGTGTATGGGTTCAATCCGTTTTCCAAAATTGCAGAGCTCAAGGAAAATTTCATAATAATTTCAACAATAAAAGTGTCAGATCATGAGGTTTTTTTTTTGGTATTTTAAGAAGTCAAAGGATCGTTTTGAATCTCTTTTCACTCTGGTATATTAATTCATATTATTGTATTCAATATTTAAATAAATGCAAATAACTAAAATAGATTTAACTCGAAGGGGATTTTCAAGCTCATCAAGTAGTCCTATACCAACATCTGTTAGTTTTGTCTTGAACTTAAGATTGTTTGAAATAAGTAAAAAAAGAGTCATTTTTTCAGATTGTCTACGTGCGCCAATATTTAGTAAACTCTTCAAAGCGTATTAGAGCTTCTCTTGCGGCGCCTTTTCTTACATCGTAATGTAAAACCACCTTAAACTTAAAGTTAGCCAATATGCTCTGAGCGTTTTAAATGGAACGCTATTCATTTCTTGCATTGGTGACCACTGTAAACCCTTGGGATCATTGTTACCTTCAAGTTCTAGCATTAATTTCTTCGCTGGGAACCCTGCATGTGGGCCCTTCTCCTCCATGATAATAAAAGATAACGCTATTTTTATTTTAAATCAAGTAGCTTTACCAACCTTTTTTGGGAGCGGAACAAGCTCAATGTTTACTTTAATTTAACTACGCAACCCTCCCCTCAAATAAAGTGGAAAAATCAGTTGGAAAAGAAATAGGTTTGTATTGGTCCTTAATATATGACTTAAAATCAGTAGCACCCTACGTTTATTTTAATGAACAATATATTAATAAATATCGATTCATTTTGGTTATCTCAATGTTGCAATAAATAATGTGACAATATATATAATATGTATTTGTACTCACTCTCACAACCATAAATAACGTGATTGAGATGATTTATAGTCAACATTCTATGTACTTTTGTCCTTTTTAATCTTGTAGAAACAGTCTGTTACTTTATATAATTTATTATGTTTGTCTATTAATAAACATTACTAGTGGTACTACTCAGCATTACTCAAAGTTATTGGGTGTCGACAAACAGGCAAACATTATTTTATTAGCTTAGAAGATGATTCCATAACAAACCCTGAGTATTGCACTAGTCTCGCACGTTGTTACTCAATAGCTAGATGTTATCTTCTCAAGAATGAGAAGGGAATAATAGCAGCTTCACAATTATTTTTTTAATAGGATGCGATGAGCCATGGAGCACTTCAGTCTGGAGTGCTTACTTGACCTACACACGGTCGTTGCTAAGCCTAATATAAAGTAACATTAATTATTTTCTAAATGTACTCCTAATAGAGATAGCCATAGATGACAAAGTCACTCGGACAATTATAAGAATGTTTGGGAAGAGAGCAGCTAGGCTGTTATGACGTTTCATTAAATTAGCTTTGAGCAGCTATGCAATGAAGGAAATAAATACAACCCCCACTCTGTATTTAGAAATGAGACAGGCAGGAGTTACATTTATAATTCCTCGGCAGTACTCTGTGTCATTGTTGTTAAACTTTATTTATAAAATATGTTACATCCTTCAAAATGAAAAAATAAGTATAATGGGTTTAAAAAATTAACACCTCCAAAAAGATAACCCCCAACTAATTTTTAGTGTTACCCTCCGTTTTTCATTGGCATACTCTCACTTACTTACTCAATACTTGAATGTGATATCCTCAAGAATAAAAAGAATAATTATAACCAGAGATGAAAATAATATTATAATGGAACATGGGCCAGCTTTTTGTATTTGCTACTCAAATATATTTTATTTTATTTTCCAAAGGTGTTACTATTATTATTTTATTCTTTAAAAAAGAACACACAAATATTAAACATAAAATAATCACTAGTGCGTGAAAGACGTAAAATAATTCTCAGGATTTGTTGCAGGGATATAAAATATGAGCTTAATGGAGAGGATTTTTAGTGGTTCTTCAATACACTTTTAAACGTCTATTTCTTTTTTGAAAAATGAATATCACTCATTCTCCCTAACATAAAGAAAGGATTAGTCTACTCTTTTTTATGAGGAGTAACTATTTATTAGGTATTTATGGTAAAAGTAAAAAAAAATTGCACTCGGATAGAGATGGTGTGTTGTTCATGATTGTTTTGCCCTCAAGATACAGAAAAGTGACTTTTTTCAAAATTTATAGTTTATTGGCCTACAGAGAGCAACATTTTATATATACTGGGTCAGCAAATCACAAAAAGATCTTGAAAGGCATTTTTCAAAATGAAAAAAAAAAAGTATATTCACAGGGTTTTGTAGAAACAATATTTTAAATTTCCAAATTTCAGCTTTCAAATTATATTATTTTGTTGGAATCCGATAACAAGTTTATAAATGAAAGTAAAAAGATAATGTGTTCATGACATTCTCTTTGCCAGAATATCATTGTTCTTCATTTGTGAGATTTTCCCATGCGGAAAAATACTAGATTATGAGTTAAAGAAGAAGTTCAACGATGGGAAAAGTTTGGAGAGGAAGCCAGCAAGTAAAATGCAGAACAAAGTGAGGAGATTTTTGAGCAATTGGGGTACACCCTCTAGGATAATCCAACAACGTCAATGCGAAAACTGTCAGGGGAGTTGAGTATCTTAGGGGCCACAGTGCACAGAGTGGTGGGGAACCTTGGTATAACCTCGTTTTTCAGAAGGAAACGTCAACTACTTACTGAGTTGGGCAAAATCATCATACTGGATAAGGGAAAACGGACATTAATTGGGTGAAGAAGAAACTGCAGTACAGTGTCTTGATCCACTCAGATTAGAATAATTTATTTTTGACCTGGCTCACAAAAACCTTGCCTTCAAGGGGAATGAGTTGAGCCCTCCTTATACCATAGAGCATCCCACCAACGCCATGATGCTATTGGAAGAAGGCTTGGATGGGAATTGCATACTCCCGTATTTGTTTTAAATGGGCTTAGGGTCAGAGACATAGAGTACCTTGAGGTATTGGAAAAAGTCATACTGGCCTGGATAGATAAAACTTATCCTGAGGGTAACTACGCATGGCATTTAGATGATGCTCCAGAGAACTAGACTAAGACAGAATCGTAGTTGTGCCCATCCCATTTGGCTGATTTCTGACCCATCTAACTTTGAGCCCCCAAAAACCCTGACTGAGCTCACATAGACTATGGAATCAGGTTTTATGTTGAAAGTAGAGCCTGCGCCAACCGCCACCAGTCTGTCAACGCCCTTAAAGGTGCTATTGAATTGACGTAGCTCATAGTCAACGCGTTTGGGAGAAATTATTCTCTTAAACTCAATGTGTGTAGGTTCGTGACGAGGTCATTTCCAATGAAAGAAGTATACTCTATGTATATGGACTTCATACAAGATTCCTAGGTAAGATGGAATAATTTTAATATAATAATGTTTACTTATACTCTGCTATGGCATTTTTATTAAACTATGTTTTTTCCGTGCATCGCTGACGCACTCTGTACTATCAGAAGTCTATAAAACTGTATAAACATTTTGCAACCAACCAATCTTAAATAACCCTTAACAAATTTCGTTTATTGAATGTGCTCTTTTTTTTCTTTTTTTTTTGTTCAAACTATTTCTCTATTCGCTATAAAAATATGGCAATTTGCACTACATTTGTACATTTACTTTTCTCTTCTTATCTCTGTTTGATTTTATCTATTCTAGGTGGGAATACGAATATTTATGGACTTTATTTATAAGATTAATTCAAAAATTCGTTTTCTCTTTGAAATATTGTCGGTCATTTCTCAAATTCCCAAGCATATGAAGCCTTTCTGAGGAGGCTGTCTTTTTTTTTTTCATTAAAGTTCCTACTTTCAGCTATTTAATGAGATACTTTTAAACTTTTTAAATCTATTCGTCTTGAAGCTATAAGCCTCTGAATAGAAAGTAACTATTTTCCACTTTAAACAAAGATAACTCGAGATATAAGCTTGATGCAGACATTTTAAAAATAATTTTTGAATTTTGATACTTTAGGGTTATAAATAAATTAACATAATTTATCCCTATCTTCAAACCCCGGAGCTTACAATAGCCTTGAACCTTAAAAATAACTAAGCACAATTTTTAAAAATATGGCCTTTTTCTAAAGCCCACAAGACAGTGAGAGAAAAAATAAGGCCCTATTTGGAATCAAGGGATCAAACTCTTTTAAATTAAGCATATACTGTTGTTGTTCCATTTTTACTGTTGGACAGTGTAATTAGAAATATTGAACTAACTATGTCATTAATAATTTAGATGCAATGGGATTAAACAAGTTTATAAATGTTTTAGTTTCAAGTTAATTTATTAGTACCATTTATATATTTAATTATAAACTCATAATCAAATCTATTTTCCCCCCGGAATATTAATGTAATCTATATTCAATAAAACCTAACCAGTTTATATTATTAAATTTCTTTATAAATATTAAAAATTAAATTAACTAAAAACCAATAAAAATTACATTTTTACAGGCAGTTTTTTTATATAAAAAAGATATCAGCTTCTAAGTAAGATTTGTCATTTTAATCAATTTATTGATGGTTACATATATTTTTATTAATTGTTATCAAGATAAGATATTAAATAACTATTTTTTAAATACTGAAATATTTAATTCAATTAGTTATTTAGTTTGAGTTTTTATCTATATATTTATTTTATGTTGAAATATAGCACTGAATCGTTGTGATACCGAATAAGCTTGATTAAAAAAAAGGCTTTAAAGGCCAAAACCTGTCAAGATAAAAAGTTTTGATATTCCTTTTCGTGTTCTTTGGTTTAAATAACAATATTGAATGTGGATTTCAGCCAGTGAGCGCTCCAAGACCTATATTTTTGGCATAGTGTTTCCAATCATAATTATTATGGTAGAAAATATTGACATATGATTGTTTTGCCCTTAATGCATACATCAAAATACCTCAATATTTAACAGAAAATAAAGAAAATGACTTGTGGGAAGTATAATTTTTTTCAACATGAACCATTTGATTGTTACATTAAAAAAATCAAGTTGAGTTTCTCCAGGAATCAAATTTCTCATCATAATTGATAATAGCAACACAAAAATTAGTGAATATATCAACAAATATTCATAAATAAAGTTTTAGCCTGATCAAAGAAACCTCCTAAATGCATTCAACTGCTTTGAAATTTGGTAAGGAATAATATTTCATGATTTCAAAATTTATCAATGGATTCACAACAAAATTAATTGTTCAAATCTATCTATAACATAGGGATTTTCAATCCTTTCAAATAGATTTAATTCAAATATCAATGTTAATGATTAACATCAATTAGCCTTTAAAACAAGTTTTTATTTATTGGAAATCCATGTTCAATCAAGATGAATTATAAAAGCTTATACTTTATATAGTAAAAATATCAACTATAAGCCCTTAATATGGCGTTGCCTTCAAATATAATGTAATTTTTGGCGTTTTTGAATACGTGTTATAGTCCTCTGTATCCTTCATTTAAAATATTATTTTCGAGCGTTACTCTGTTTCTATGAAGGTTGCAGTGCTACTCATATGAACTAAAGGAAAATATATTGAATGTTCAATATTCAAGTCGGCACTAGAGTATTTATAAATTATGAGGTAGAAAGTGTATATATGTACATATGCATTGTGTCATGGGACTCATAACTTGAACGACATAGCTATATATATTCATGAAATATAATTTTGAAAAGATCTAATCCTTTTTTATAATATTGAAAAAAAATTGAGAACGATATTTATATACTTGTAAAAATTATGAACTGAATCGTTGAATATACGTTTTGTTGTTGCAATTTGAAGAGTGCTTTTTTTTCTATAGCTGTTATCATTATTGTTTACTTTTTTAGGAGAAACATCTAAGTATCAAGTAATATCTGGTACGTGTGCTCCTGAAAGACGTACGGTCACAAAAAGCATTGATGTAAATTCTCTGAATTTTGAAGCTGGCCCTTTTTTTTTAGAATTGGTGGTAATCGGAAGAATGCATTTTCTTTTCCTTCTGTGGTGTCATTATTATTTAATTTCTGAGTAGTGAACATCCATTTCTGAATAGATTAAGTACCAGTCCCAACCATTTTGAACATTTTTTGGTCATAAAAGGCGGAGTAGGCCCCTTTACATTTGTTGTAAAGTTATAATTGATAGTCTTTATTGGACTCCGAGTAGAATTGGTGATCAAAATCGGAGTCATTATAGAAAATGTCTTTTTTTATTTCCTTCTCTCCTTCTGCCCTTGTCACATCTGATTTTAGCTGATATCATGAAACGTCATGAGCATGATTCTTTCTCTCCTACGATACATTCTCAAAATTTTTAGGGTTACCACATTGATTTTTTTGGTGTTTTTTGTATATTGTGTAACATGTCATTTGTATACTACAGGATTTTCAACACTAACAACAAAGGATTCCACAGGAGTTATGGGTGTAAATCTATTGCAATCTTCAGAGTAAAATTGAGGGTCTACATCCTTGTAGTTTCAGCTTATATGTCCTTGATATATAATGGTTGGGATTTTTTTACAAAACTTGGATCAGAATGAGGCAAAACAATGTGTAACACTAGTAAATTAGTGCCTTAAAGGCGAAGAGTAAGACTGAGGATTGGTTTGGGAGTAAGACATAGGTTGTAAATCGGCTACATTATTGGTATATTGGGTTAATTTGTGACGGAAAATTACGATGATAATCCTGACAATTTAGTTGATGTTTTGGAGAGAGTAGTCTAACTGTCATGGTGTTTTATTAGACTAGCGGTATCCAACCTCTAGAGAAAGGAAATAAATACAAATATCTCTCCATATTTAGAGTAGACGTATACAATAATTAGTGCAATATCGATCTTTAATTCAAGAGTAGGTCCAACAAAAACATACACCTATAACTTCCAGACTATCAATCAGTGTCATTTCATGAGCATAAACACTAGTTATTAGTTTATACCTAGATATTCCCTTCTCAAAAATTAAATGCTAATCTTAGCAGCTTCGGAAAATAAAAAGTCTGGTAATATTGGCAACTATAATAAACTTTCCACCACATACTTTATCCACTCCTCAGGAGGGTATTAACACAACGACGATCTAATAGAAAAAACTAATATTATGGAAAAAGGAGCACATGTGCAAACTTTTTTTTCTTTTTCTAATCGCTAAAATGTGTTTTTTATCTAGACAAACCTCATCCCTAGTAATATTTAATAAAGCTGATGGGTGTACGCGTAATATGTGCAATGTGACGTACATATGAATGTCAACTATATATATATAAGGAAAAATTCTTGTTTTCTTTCAATATGAATCTATTTCCAATACACAGTCTTTTTTGAGCGAAAAATTAGCAGTGTTGTAAAATTAAAGAAATCTTTCAGGTATTTTGCATGTACTACCGAACATGATTATCATATTATAAATAAAAGATGAAGAAAATCTCGCAGGTGCTTATGTAAGCACCTATTTTACCCTACTCTAAACTATAACATATGATTTAAAGACTCATTTTTAACAGAAGGAAGCGTCTGTGGCTAAAACTGAGCCTTGTAACGATCTTAAGACATTATATTTGTATATTTTTTTCTCAGACTGTTATAATTATTCATTCATTCTGTTGGAGAGAGTAGTAAGTAACTATTTGAGTGTGTGCCTTGAAAGACGTTGAGTAATACTAAAGATTTCTTCAGGAGTTATCAATAAATATTTTTATAAAAAGTTTGTCTGTTTGCCGAAGGTTAAATTGTATTTTTTTTCATTCCATAAAATCCCTTTTTAATAATAAGTCATGCAACTTCAGCTTTTCGGTCCGTACTCTGTAAAGTGTAACCAGAGAGTAACGTTGAAGAGCTCTGAGATATAGGACTCAAAATATAACTAAGGAGCTGGCAGCAAGGCGGGGTAACCTGTCACATCAGCAAATGAACACTCGAGTTTCTCAATTTTTGAGAATGTGGTCTCCCTAACATCACGTTCTAGACCTCCTAACTCACTGGAATTGAAACTTTTAAACTTTTTTTTGTGTAGGACAATGTTGAAAGGGTTTCCAATAAAAGATTCTAACAGCTCCACAAGATCCCTAAAAGCTGGGATAAGGAGGGTATTCCGACTTTTACCCAGTGGTACGGTCAAGAAGACAATGGGACGCTTTCTGGAACGTTGTGAATGTGTGGTCTGAGCTAATGGCAATTTTATTGATTAAATTTTTAATTTATGTTACAATGTTGATTTTTGTGAAATTTTTTATAAAATCCGTTACAAAATAAGGACACAGCATCTTTTTTCTTTTTTTTTTTTTTTGCTTGCTAACGTTTAGATTTACAGCCCTTTTCGAGTATATTGCGTAATCACATACAAAGTAACAACAAATTTTCTATGTGTTTTTGTAGAAAGTCATAAATTCAAAATTTAAAGTAGCACTGATAGTAAGTATAACTATTAGCGATACATCTTCCACAGGTCATTGTAGTAAATTTTTGTATCACAGCTTCAATTCTATTACCTTTTTTTTTTAATTGGATAAATTTTTATTTTGAATTTGGTTATTCTCATTTCGACTTTGACTGTTCTTTTTTCAATTTGACTATTTCTATTCTGAACTGGACTTTTCTCATTTCCTCCATCAACTCAATCTTCTATATCAGGAGCAGCTGTTGCGATGATGCCTAAAAAAATCAGTAAAGTTTGTTGATGCAATAACATTCCTGCAAAAAAAAAGAGAAACCTTCAGACACAGCTCTATCATAAAAAAATCGCTGGAGTACGGCCAGTACTTGGAACTGACGGCGTCAAACAAAAAAACTATTAATGTCTAGTGTAATCATACAAGAAGGGATTACCTCTTTAACACAAAAATGTACCTATATTATTGTCAGCTGTCGATTCCCTCGTCTCAATTAATAAATCAGGGTTATTATATTAATGCTTTAGTTGGACTTTTTCATTTTGAATTAGACTATTCCATTGTGTATTGGACTATTCCCATTTTGAACTTGATAATTCCATTTTGAATTGCACTATTCTCATTCTGAATTGGAAATGGTACAGACATTAAAGAGCGCCCATTCTGCTCCTACTTCTACAGCCTGATTGCAATGGATTTTTTAAAAAAAAGTCATATTGTTTCTACCCTCTATTGGTTCCATAATATTTATTTTTACATATTAAAATATGTCAAATTTTGACATATTTTATTAAAATTTAAAGAAACCTACAAAAATGTTGCAATGCTTAATAATAAAATACCTACAAACATATACTATTTTATAGGAAATCCAAGAGCTTCAAATATTGGCATTGCCTATATACTTAATACCTGTCGTTTCTTTTTTATTTATTTTACAATACTTTTCCTCAGTTTAATAACATATTAAGTAAAATGAATTAAATTCTTTCATCATTTCATCTCTTTGTTCGGAGAAAACAAAAACCTTAATATATTGGGGAAAAATAAAGTGTTTTATCCTCTACATTTAATATTTCTGTTTAAAATGAGTAAAATAGATATTTCCTCGTATACACATATAGGTATATATTTCAATAATTTATTGATTATTTCTTTCTGACACATAAATGCATAAACAGTGTGTACAGGGTGCAGGAAGATAGCTTCCTTTCATTTCATTACACACCATAATTTCATTCCAGAAGTTAGGATACGTAGCTTATAATACATGAAAATATGTTATTGTAATTAGGCATGTCGTTATCTTCATTGTATCCCGCAACCTTCCCTTCAAAAAGTTACAAAAAAGGTTTGAAATCCTCTGGTAGTTAGCCAAATAAGTCCATCATACCAACTATCTTTAATGTATGTCACTTTCATATTATTTTTCCACCATTTTTAAAGTGAATTACGTATTATTCAAATCTACATAGCATTTTATTCGATGCTTATTATAATATTGCTTAGTAATATTTTATTGAGAAAGTAGTTGTGAGTAGTTATGAAATTAATTCTATAAAGAAATAGCCAAAATTTATTTATTGAAATAATAAAAAGATTAATATATATATCTTTTATAGGCGATGAGGGATCAACAAAAATTTGAATTCCTGTTCTTTTAGAATCTGAGCATAAGTATTGACTAACTTATAACTTTGTGTATTTATAAAAAAGAATAAGTTATGAAATATGCATGAGGTATCAAGGGAGAAGAGCTAATCGACAGCTGACAACAAAATATATAGGGTATTTCTGTATTGGCGAGGTTACGCGGTGTGGGAAGTGTTCTTACAGGTTACGACGACATTACCTCCTTTTTAATATGCGTGGTAGTCAGACTGTAGAAGTTATGGCAGAGTGGGCTAAAGGCAAGATTTTAAAGAGTTTTTTTTTGTTTTGTTTTTACATACACATGATTGTTGTCATGTGATGGAAGAATTAGGAACAAGTATTTGCTTACAAAAATAAATATATTTTGACAAAATATTTTATAAGCTTACTGGTATTGCAATTTAGCTTCTCTGCTTTTAAAGGTGTGATTTATAAAAATTGTTTTTTTAAAATACACACCTAAAAAGTACCATCCTTTAAAGCCAGTTTCTATCTATTTTTTAGAAAACAGCTAGCAAAAGTATGGTCTTGAACTTGTGTGTCTTGGAGCATCATGGGAGGGGGGAGTTTTAAAATCAAATTCCTTTGAAGCCCAACTTTTCCAATGCAAAATGATTTTTTAAGCACTCAGAAAAAAAAAATCTGGCCAAACCCCCCTTCTACCCCAAAACTTTCACTCATGAATGCATATTTTTGTAATATTTTTCAAACTAATAAGAAGAAACTCGTGAATGTCGATATCCTTAAAGCTCTTTTATACTGAAAGCAATAGTTATATAACATTTTAAGTTAATGAAGTACAGTTTTAAAGTCATAAAAAGGTCAAAGGTCACATTATTTTAGCCTGTGTACTAGTGTGTCCAATTTTGTAGAGTGACCTGTTAATTCGATCTTCTGTTGTATTTAAACGAAAAAAATATGTTTCTAAAGTTTCAGTCTTCAAAGGGTGTTTTTTTTTTTACTTCTATATCTATTTTGAAAATGACTTTTTTTAACGACACTCTCTTTGCAAAGGGATTATGAATTTTCAATTTTAATGATATTCTGCCGAACTTTGGAAGTTTGAATTTTAAAGTTAGGTTGTTTAATTTCAAAAGATTTGTTAAAGTTCATTTTCTCAACTGATACAAAAGAGTATAATTCTACTTTTCATTTTGAAGAAAAACAAATTTTAGCCAGTAATTGCTCTTCTCAAACTAACTGAATGATTCAGTTTTCTGAATGATAAGATATTGTTATCTTTCTCCTGGAAATTGAAAGATGAATAAAAATCAATTAGAACCAATCAATCAGTCTGAATAATTCCCAAAGTGTTATATTTTATGAAATAGTTAACATTCAGCGATTTACTTCCAATGGTAAATATTGCTTCTTTTAAAAGAAAAGTATGTACTAAATAAGTCAGAATTAAATGTATTGTACTATGAAATTGGGGTTTTGAGCATATTATATATGTACATTGTACATCTTTACTCATGATTATTCTAGCCGCAATTTGGAAAATGAATTTGTATATAGCTAAATCAATCCAAAAATATCCAAAATATACATTACGAATATTAAAAATACTTGTTATGATATTTGCATGTAAGTTCAATACCCTTGAGGACTATTGAATTACTATATAAAACTTCTGAAGTTCAGTAACATAACTTTAAAATTAAAACTTCCGAATCTCTTTATATATAGAGAATGTCGTTAAAAAAGTTACTTTCAAGTAGCTATAGATGTCAAAAAAGCCATTTGAAGACTAACATTTTAGAAACACAATTTTTTCGTTTATAATACAACAGAAGATGGAATTATCAGGTCACTCTAAAAATTGGATGCCCTAGTACACACGTTCAAATAAAAAATTTGATGAAGATGATTTTTTGTGACCATTTTTATGATCTTAAATAGGTACTTCATCAACTTAAAATGTTAGATAACAATTATTTTAAGCTTAAAAAGACTTTCATGAGCACGCCATTCACGAGTTTTTTCTTATGACTTTGAAAAAGATTAAAAAAATATGCATTGATGGGTGATTTTTTTTTTTTTTTTTTTTTTTTTTTTTTTTTTTTTTTTTTGTAGAGTGCTTAAAAAATCAGTTTGAAAAAGTAGGGCTAAATTAAATTTGCTCATTTCCATTAATTAATACCCCCCCCCCCCTACTATTTTATGTACCCGTCGTTTAAGACGTTGCAAAGGTCCTATGTGTAAGGGATAGGCCAAATTTAAGTGCTTCAGATGCAATATTTGTCAACATTCACAATGCTTCTATAATTATCGCAAATTATATAATTTATATTTGTATTTATAATATTTTTTCTTGAACTTTTGTTAATGTAACTACAAAATGAACACAACTAAATATGTTTATTTAATTTTTTAAGATTAAACTCAAAAATTTAACAACATATATGTATCCAAATCAAATATGTCTTCTTATTTCTAGATGTTGCTGATACCAGCAATTAGTTAATTAATTAACCAGCCCTTATTGGGGCCCCAGGGATCTTTTAAAATTGTTTATATAATTATTATTCTCATATTTGAGTCATAAATTAATAAGTAAACTTTATCCTAGAATTGTTATTAACTGTTTTTAATAATTATCGCCTGTAATGAGTTAAGATGAAATATCATAGCGCCCCAATTGCCAAATAGGAATCATTTTGCACTAGTTTATGTCCCTCATATTTTCTAAAATTTTAAAAAACTCCATTTGTGATTATATAGGCAAAACTTTTAAACCATCCATCAAAAATATATAACATTCTTTCTGAACAGCTTCAATTTCATTATTTTAATATTACTTTAACAGATTAATAGATTATATAATTGATATGTATTCCTGTGACTTAAATATGTATGTCTATCTAACACAAATATTACAGTGAGTATAAAAATTAGATTTTTTAATATATTAATTTTATTATTGATATATTGTCAAACAAAACTGTATCCTTTATAGTAAATTATTATTTTCATGGTTGTCGAAAGCACATATATATGACGCAAATTATTTTTTTTTAAAACGTCATATCCAATCATTATTATTTTTTTCCTTCTCTTTGAGAAAGGATTTGTAGTTTTAAAAACTCTAAGAGAATAGAATGACGTAAATAGACTTGTTTTCAATTTCCAACAATATATTTAAATTATCTTACTTATTTTTGTAATGTTTAAAAGAAGATAGGGTATATTTAATCAATTTTGAGAATTTTATATTTCTATATAATTTTACAACAAAAAGCAAGGCATCTTCTTAGCCCGGTTTCAGTGCCAAAAATACAACAATTACCTTTGTTTTCTACATCCATCTTCAACAATATCAAAAAGTTCATTTTAGCAGCATCCAAACAAGAAGAACTAAAACGTCTGCAGCAAAAATATGGCTGACTTTTGGTTTGCCTCTTTGTGGCATTACTCCGTTGTACATCATGGCCCTTATCGTTAAGAGCTTTCCAAGTAAATGTTTAACTTTATGTCAACAGGATCCTCCGAAGTAATGATTCCGTTTGAAAAACTTTTAAATCTCTTATGAGTGATCTAGTAAACTTAGATTGACACAATAAAAAATTTCCCATTGTCAAATATGACGTATTTTTTTAAATCAACCAAAAATTAAATATTTTTTTATTAAAAACTCTACAAAATATCCCTTAATTGCAACCAGCACTCACACATTCCTCCCTTACTTTGTCACATATTTCCTTGATCTTGAATGTATCCAGGAGAGTACTCATTTTCTTCTGATATTGTACTTGAGAACCTAAATGTTGGTGTACCTGCTTACTTGAGAGTTTCACCTTGTCCATCTATCACTTGGTCTTGATGACATTCCACTTGAGAGCCCTGATGATATTCTGATTGTTCTTCACGTGGTAACCGACATACTTGACGATCTGACGGTCATTTTTCTTACTGTCATATACGGTCCTTCCAAATGCGCAACTGGCCCAGACTTTGGCCGTTATGCTGCTGGGAGTCACAGGTCCCATACTAAAAATAAGCAAAGTCACTGAAAAACATACCACGTGCATAATTTTGTTCATAAAGAGACTTCTTGGGCTAATTTGAAAAATAAATTTTGTCCCTTTAAATTCATTATACTTTTTTTTAAGTATAAGTATTTTTCATTAAAATTAATTTCCCTTTGTAGACCTCTTTATCAATATTATAGCCCCTAATACAAACTTATATAAAAATAAATACTAGGACTGACTCAAATGTTATTTTTAAAAGTTAATTTTTTTAACAAGAAACCCGACAAAAAACATCAAACAACTCAAAGAAAAGAATAAAATAGACAACTTAGTCTGAAGTTGTTTTCTTATACTTTTTACATCAATGAATAATTATCCTAAAAGTACTATCATGCTGAAGTGATATCGATGGAAAATATTTAACTAATTCGAGAGCGTGATTCCAAGATCAGTCTTGTGGTTGTGGAATCCTCAGAGTTAAAGTATGTTATCGAGCGACAGCCAATATCAAGATAGTTATCAGATTTCTTCTATAAATCACTTTATCTTCTGTAAGCTGTTAAAAATTAAATATAGTTCGAGAATAATGGTGGATCAATCAATTTCATTCAAACACACTCACTGGAACCAATAACCATTGAAGTGGTAGTTCGATAAATTAACTGTGAATTTTTTCATTCTTTTTCGCCATATAAATATAAATTTATATAAGGTTACGATCCTGTACACAGAAAATATTTCGATATTTTATTATTAATATTTTAATGTACTCGGTTATATTATTTTAAATATTCCTAGATTAAAATTTTAAAGTTTTTATGTTTTGTGAATGCCTAAAATTTAAGAATTTTGTTATATCGTTATTTCTGGAAATATATCCAATAGAGACGTAAACTATTAAATGTAACTGATCCTCTAAACATCTTTGTTTTATTGTGTTGCTTGAGCCAATTCCGTCTTCTTTTAAAAAGTATAATAGTTAACGTGGAATGAGTATGAATTAAAGAAATTAAGTTGGAAGAGAGATATACCCAAGTCTTTAGCAAGATAATAAATTGCGACTTCATATCTGTTTCAGCTAAACTTCATTACATTTTAGAAGTATAGTCTTTTTGTTTACAAGATTACTAAAATAAAGCGTTCATTTAGTGTTTACCGTAATTAAATTACATGCCTTAATTCCAAGTATTTATTTGATTACTTTCAAATTGACGTCATTACCACAACAGTGGTTTTGTTGGATTAATTTATCATTTTCACAAAATATTAATATTATTTAATAATAATTTATACAATGAATAAATAACTTGAATGATGTAAACTCTTTGATATGGAATAGTCCTTATCAGTAATCTCACAGTGAAATAAATAAAGAAAGATTGATAAGATGTCATTAATGCAATTTTCTCTATTAGAAAATAATGCTACAATAACAAAATATTCAATTTGATTTAGTTTATTATATTAAAAAGATATTGGGAAATGGTGATAATATGATAATAATATATATTGCAATCTTTTACTCTGCAAATGGAAAAAAGGAAAGATATACCAAAAAGTTGGTGGATACCTAAACGGATTACTCTTTGTCAAGTGTGCTCCCTAATAACACAAATGTTACTTTTTATATTCTTGTTTTTTTTTGTTTTTTTTAAAGAGTTATATTCAGATAATTACATTTTGAATTTATAAGAATAAAAATATTTTTTCTGTAAAAAAAACAAAGTAGAATAAAAATAAAAAGATGACAATTAATTTTTTATGATGGTATTCCCAAATCATACAAAACTTGTATTATTATTATTTTTTTTTTTTTTTTCCAAAACCGAAAAACGTGTTTTATTTTAAACTAATAGAACAACAAACAAATTCAATTCAATACAAAAAAAATTAAAGTTAGTATTATAATATTTATAAGTTAAAGGAAAAAGTATGATGTGTGTTTGAGGTTCTGTCCGGGATTCACGGCCAAATCAATTAATAGAATTTGCTGAAATTTTTCATTTAAGCCTTTAAGGCTCAAAAATGGTTATGGTAACAATTTTGTTGCCCGTCAAGGTCATGGTGGCCACTAAATAGCATTTTTCTCAAAACAATTTTTTCGACAAATAAACGAGTATTTTATAATAAAAAAACAATAAAGGCATTAAAATTTTAAGTATTATTCTTGGTGCATGGAGATTATTAGGTTTAGCGAAGAAAAAAAAGGAATAAAGAATTAGATAGGGGATGTTTGACAATAATATGATAGACTAGCAAAAGTTTACTCAAGGTTGCTCAAGCCAAGGGGGGAGAGGGATATCACATTCGCATATCAAAAAATTGGAGAAAAAAAATCAGAAAATACTATTCTATACTATATTTACTAAAACGGTGGAGTAGGAAATTGACTATATTTTATATTTTTTATTTCAAACACTAATCACACTATATCTCTCTGATTAAGTAAGGTAATCCACATAGTCTCATCTATGTGGATCATCTACCTCCCCCCAATACTCTTATGAATTATGAATGGTTCTTATAACCTTAGAACTATCATTATGAATAAAATCAATATTTTATTATTAATTTAAAAAATAATATATCAACATATTTGCATCAAAAATATTACAACATTACATCTTTTTTTCATCATATTACATCTGCAACAAATCCCAAAATATTAGTATCGACATCAAAGTATGCATACTTTTTTATTTCCTTACAGACTGTAGCAAGATGATGGCATCCAATGTAGGTGGCCAAATCGGCCAAACCAGCTCTCAAGCCACTCCCACCCTCAAGACCTACACAATCATAATGGAGAGTAAAAACAATCCCGCTTGAGAATGAGTGACAAAGAGCTCTGGAGAATGCAATATTCATAGAGGGCAAAGTTCAGTCAGCTAAAGAACTTTGTGATAAACTTTTGTCAGAATCATTGCCCTCAATATTCTCTTTACTCAAATTTCCAAAATTTGCGGAGTTTATGAAATTTGTGAGAAATTATAAGTTGAGTTAAGAAAATAATGAGGGCAATGATTCTAACAAAAGTTTATCACAAAGCTCTTATCACTAATGAAATTTTTAAACATGGATTTCACTCAAATTCTGAAATCATAGTTACCCACGGGTTGCCTTACAAATTGGAGTAAATTGCATCTATTGGAAATATCAACGCTTTTTACTTTGTATCGTTTCTCCAGTGTACATCTTGCAGAAGATTTCTAGCCTTGAAAGATAATCTACAGGTAAAATAATCAGGTTTTAGGTAGAATCAGACCTAGACAAAATTGAATTCGGAAGATTTATCGAAGTTATGAGTAGGGGTGGATTATCAACACCATCAGACATCCTCTTTCTCACCTTTATGTATCCTTCCTAATTTATTTGATTTTATATTGGATCGTAAAGGAAGAAAAGGCCTCTCCGAATCCAAAAGCATCTTTTATAGCAAATTTTATCGACAGAATGGACTGGAGCTCAGAGATGGTTGTTGATGGAATTATGAATACAACGTGTGATTGAGGACTCAAGTGGGCATCACTCTTCAACAAAATCACACAATTACTATTTAATTAAATCGATCAAGAATATTATAGTTAATAGATGTCCTCTTATTATATAAAAAAGTATCTATTATATAAGAAATATATGAATATCAATGATATAACAATTAATTAGTACAATTTATTATGCTACATTAATTTAAGGATACTAATATGATTCTTAAAATTGTATATAATAATGATTATTTTATAGAAACTTTATGTATAAAATATAAATTTAGTGTTTCTACTATAAGAGTAATAAAATATTGTACCTTGTTGAAACCCATAACTCCTTTTCCAAATAAT
Source organism: Lepeophtheirus salmonis (assembly GCF_016086655.4). Taxonomy (NCBI): domain Eukaryota; kingdom Metazoa; phylum Arthropoda; class Copepoda; order Siphonostomatoida; family Caligidae; genus Lepeophtheirus; species Lepeophtheirus salmonis. The sequence goes on from NC_052138.2 coordinate 340,577, forward strand.
ATTTTTAAATAATAGTTAATTTTTTCTCAATGTTTATGTTCATTAATTTTTTTTAAGTATTTCAATTCATAAATTTTTTTAAGCATTTTAATTCATATTTACGGATGCAAAATTGATGGAAAATGATACAAATTTTTAATGACATAATTATTATAAATGTTCAACTCTTTCTCATATAGATAAATACATTTTTATTTGGTGTTTATTTTTTACACAGTTCACGAACCGTGTAGTAAAAAGATGTTCTCTAAGGGAGTATGTATTCCTTCATATAAAAATAAACATTTTAATTTAAGCAAAGCAATAGCAATTTAAACCATTTTACCAAATTAAACATCCTTCTCAAAGCAGGCAACTTATTGTATTTTCTTTATAAAGAATAAATTCCACAAAATGTGTAATAAAACAATGTATCACTTTTTTTCACTTACAAAAAGTTTTTTTTACGGATAAAAACTTTATTTTTCAATGTCTTTTTTAAATCGTTATTTTAAAGCTATTAAATTATTTCAACTCTCAGTTAAATATACTTTGCTTTAATAGAAAACAATATATACCTTTAATATAAATTATTTGGTAAGAAAAAAGCTTAGGTATGGCGTAATGTTTATTACCGGGTGCGGCGAAAAAATCTTTAGCTCCCTTGGGAGCAATGATGGTTTCCAGGTGGCCATGAAAGATCGTGCACCCATTATGGATGTAGTCCTCAAACATAGGATCCCAGTGCTAGTTGACGGTGCCCTTGAGGTTGTTGATATTTGGGTGACATACGGTGCAGACCTTGGACTCAACATGCACAAAAAAAGTTAAGTCCAATGGGTTGGCATAGGGTTAGTAGGGGGCCACATTTTCTTTGGCCAGAAAGTCAAGTTGTCCTCCAACCAACTTCGGGACACTTTGGACGTGTGTGAAGGTTCACTATCCTGTTGGAACACCACGTTTAAGTCCGGGTAGTTGGTCTGGACTCCATGGTAACATGGAATCTCAGTTGATTTCTTGCCAGCGTCCAAAAGTCCAAAAGTGAATGGGCCGAAATTCGTTCGTCACGTTCAGATGGTATTTCCTCAGCTTCTAAGACACCTAGGAATATCTACAAAAAATTGATTTTTTTAGTATTTAAAGGAACTATTTTATTGCATTTGCAAAAACCAGGTGTAAAGATTTTTTGGGCCATCCGGTAGATCAGTTCTAAGAACAAAAGCTGGAATGATTCATAGGACGATCCTCAATTTTACTCCAAGAACTATAAGGATTACACTTTTAACTAAGTGAAAATAAGGTCAATAAAAAATAGCAACATCTATGTATGAAGTCTGGTACTTTTTATCCCATTTGTTATCATAAATATCATGTTATTATAAGCAGTGGGATTTGTGTTTATTTCCTTCCTCTTAAGGCTGCTCCCAGCGAATTGAATTAAAAGTAATGACAAAAAAAAAAAATCATGACATTAAGCTGCTCTAATCCAAAACATTCTACAAATTGTCAAGAATTACCACATTCATTTTCGTTTCCTTTCATGCCTACAAACCGATAAGACATATTTTATGCATTACTGTTAAATTTTGATAGTACATCTGATAAGCTCTCCTCTTTAACCATCACAACATCTTTATAATTATCGGATTACAGATTTGATATTAAATAAATTTATATAGGTATAAAGTAAAAACATATTACACAACCAAGAAAAAACTAATTATTTATAAAAACCTTTGAATCTTAAATATAACAATAAAAATACCAATATATGTACACAATGAAGAAAAAACTAATTACTTATAAAAATCTTTTAATCATAAAAATATTTTTTTTGATAGGGATTATTAAAATTTTGAGTCCACAAGAGGAAGAGGTCAGCTTAATCAGAAAAGATTAAGCATGTTGATGTATATTATGGGAATCGTATTCATTAGATACGAAATGGAGTTCTAGGGACATAGATAGTGATGTATATTGTGCCTATTTTTTTAGCTAGCCTGCTTTTTTGGAATTGGTAATCTGAATAATGAATTTTCTTTTCTTTAGTTGTTGTAATAATGATTTAACTCCGAAGTGGGGAACTTTTTTTTCTTCTACATTAAATTAAAATCAAAGCCTAATTAAACATTCGTGTGTTCTCATAAAAATAGCGAGTAACTTTGATTATTTATTGCAGAGGTATGATTGTAACTCCTTGTTGGACTCAGAGTAGAATTGAACATGTTGAATTTCGTTTTTTTGTTTTTTTTCACATTCCCAAAATACACACATTATTACACATGAAATTGACGTTGATTCTTTTTTTTCATTTTTCTACCAATAAGTCCTTTTATATTCCCTCATGTGGGAATTAAATTTCTTTGCGATTATTACAGGTTTGTAGAAACCCATGGATAAGGGTACAAGTTACAACTTGTGCATGCACATGCAAGTTATTTTAGTATACATAGCGTTTCCAGATTATTTCATTCTAGTAGCCGTTTTCAAAAACTTTTTTATAGGTGAAATGGCACTCCTGTTTCGTGTAGATGCAAGCCTAAAATGGATAAATATAATAAGTTCTGTTAAGAAAATGTTTTTTTGTAGAGCTGCAGTTTCCGTAGTTGTAACTTGAAACTGTTCCTAAATAAAACAAAGCAGGAAAAAAGACCCACAATCAGTTCTTCCCAACCATGGAGTAATTTTTGAGACTAATTTGAATTCAACAAGTCAGCGTTGAGTAAGCATACTTTTTATAAAGTAGTTAGTGAACTCGAAAAAAAACCCCAAAAATATAACGTATTTAATTATCTGATAAAAAGTTAAAGGATTATATTAATTACATCATTTAAATTTTGTTTCATTCTTTTACATATTTCAAAAATACACTCGCAAATATCAATTAAAACACTAAAAATACTTGTACAATTATAAGACAGAGTTTAAAATTACAACAAGATATAACTTTAAGTTTGTATTTTTTTATAATTTTCTAGGAAATATTTATGGCTTTAAAACAATATATATTTATACAATATTTATATTTTGTAGCTGTGGTTGTACTCATCAGTCCTCAAATTGAAAAAAAAAAAAGAATTCAAGAAACTAAAAGGAAAAACAAATGAACGACTTTTAAGCAAAACAATTGATCAAATTAACAAAACATCGATTGCAAATAGTTCAATATACGAATATATTTTAAACAAGGCATTACCAAGATAAATACAAAACTACATCTAATCAGAATTTGTGTTTAAGAGTATTCTGAAAAGTTTGAGGGACAAAATGTAAGATTGAGTAGAATAATAAGTATTTATCCCAGTTCACTAATGGAGGGTTAAGAACTTTGATAATATGGCCAAGAAAGTAAAAAAGAATGACAGCTGACATCTAAATACAATTTAATGATAAAGAACTAACGCTGTACAGACTATTAATTTAGTTATAATTTTGGTTACTTACATTTTTTTTGGACAAGAAAATCTCCACCATTGACGCCAAGTGTAACCGTAGAAACGATAAATGGATCTGATTCGGTCCAACCAGTCGTGAAAACAAAGAATCTGGTTTCAGTTATAGTCCTGGCGGTCATCAGCATGGAGGGACACGTTATGCCCCCTCACTTCTTCCCAATGGGCCAAAATGTGACCAAGGAGGTCTACAATGACGTGGTCATCCCATGGGAATCCATATACATTCCAACAAGACTCAGCACATGCTCATAAGACTCATTTTTCCAAGAGTTCTTAGGATATAATGTGCTGGAGTTGTGGCATCCATTTTATTTGCCAGCCAACAGACCAGACCTCAATGCCCCTGTGTGGCATGGTAGTTAGGATCCCATGCAAGAATGATCATGCCTCAGTTGAAGCCTTGAATGCCCGATTGTCAATAAAATGTAGGATCTGCCAGGACGTAGCCAGACCATGCATGGTAATCAGGCGCCGAATACAGATCGTGATGGAAAACGAAGGCTTTCATTATAAACAATCATTTTACATTTAATGTGGCTTTCAAATAAGTAAAAACTAATATTTATATCTCTTATACAAGTCGAATAATTACCCGTTCAATTTATTATAGATTTACCTTGGCCACCCTGTTTAGAAGATAACTCCTCAAGAAAGTGTTACTTACCGTTTTTCATGAGCACACTCACCCAAAACTATATACCATAAATCCCTTTATATGACGTGTTTTCTCCTCAACAATTAAATAATGATAATAAGAGATTGAGAGAGAAAAAATAATATGTTATGATGACTGATTAATACTTTCATCTATAGAGCGCTACCTTATATATCATAAACAAACAAAATTCAAATCAAATCTTCACATACACTAAAAATGAACATGAATTATGATATACATAAGGGACCACAGAAACAAACAGAAACTGTGCTCTTGTTAGATATTGAAGACGCTTGCAATCTTTCATTAATATAAATACATATGTACTATTTCTCATATAACTGATATTTATATGATTTACATGAAGGAGCACTATATCCTTTCATCCTGCATAAAAGTTATATACTATATGCACATGCCTGTAATATTTCATAAATACAACTACATTTCTATTGCATAGATCAAAAATGATTTTATTATATACAGGTTAGGGGAGAAAAAAATGGACTCGAGAAATGGATTTAGAAATACATCAATAATTTTATATTTTCAATAATAGGCAAAACATCTATGTCAACAAAGTATATAGACAAGGTTTTTGCACAAATTTTCTCACTCGATATGACGACCTTCATAATTATAGCCTTTACACGTCGCCTGAAGGCCATGCAATAGTTGATGACAAACTCATCTGACAAGTTATTTTATGTAGCCAATATGGAGAACTTTAGTGAGTCCACATTTGGGTGTGAGGTTCTGTTGGTGTCCTCTCCAAGTTCCCCTATAGAAAATAGTTTAGCGGGCTCAAATCTGGTGAGGGCCATATCTCTTTCTAACAGAATCTACCCATGTTATCAGAGCAGAAATTGTTGGTACATGGCGGATGTGTGAGAGGGGCACCATTCTGAGTCTAAACGTAGGTATCTTCCTGGTCGTTGGTCTTCAGCCATGGCTAGATGGTGTACCTAAGCACCGTATGGTAGCCTTCCTGGCCGTTTTTCTGCCCAGCCTTGAAAAAGAATGGAAGCATCTTCTTTCCATTAGAGGCACAACGCCGAGGATCATTGTTTGGGCCAGATATTTGCTATGGTAAACCTCTTGGAGCCCTCCTTTTGTTTCTGCAAACCAGCGGTTGTTCCCCCTGTTGTGGAATTGATCAACTATGAAAATCCGGTGTTCCCAGAAAATTTTCACAATTCACCAATTTGCCTTGATCCATGTCAGTATTTTCTTCCACCTCTCCAGGCTCTCCTCTTCACTTTTACAAGATGGTATGGGATCCTTGAGAAAGAAACTAATAACAAATTATGCTGTATAGCTCTCCTGATGGTCTTAGGAGCACATTATTGGGCTTATCGGGATCCTCATTTATATTCTTCTCCAAAACTTAACTAGAACTTCATATCCCACTTTAAATAATGCCATCCTTTTCTTGATATCCTGAAGAGGTCTTAACCATTTAGGTTCCACTTGACCAACTTAAAAACTCGGCCCTGGATTACTTAACAATATCCCCCTAATCTTCATCACATCAACTCCAGTATCTAAGAGATCTGAGATACGCTGCCTTTGTACTTTTTTCTCACTCATGATGATGAAATGAATAAATTATTAGTTTGTTTATAAATATAAAAGGTCGGTGTAAACAGAATATCAAAAAAAAAAAATCATTAATTAACAGTCTACATTTTGCTGCCCTACCCTGTTATCCTAAATCAATAGATACAAGGCACCCAGTGACTCGTTTACATATAGTGAGACAGACAGAGAGACAAACTTCGCTTAACCTTTATAATATAATGTCATCTTTTTACTCGTGATATTTTGTAAGGGTTTATTATTTAGTTACATCATTGGAAGCATTGATTCGTTTATCAATAGAAATGTGTGTAGTTGTCAAAACTGTAACAATAAAAAAAAACTTACAATAATTCACGAAAAGCAAAATTTAGTTATGATGATCTTATATGGAGAAAATATATTTAATGTTGTATATAAGGATACACGCAATACGTCCAAATTAAAGATATCTCATGGATAAGTAAAAAGTTTAAAAACTTTTTGGCATAAAACTAATTTATTTATCCCTAAAGAGTTAGATTAGTTTTTTTTTAGAAAATTAGATATACTTGTATGTACCCAATGTCCCATATTTAATTATACACTAGAGATTGTATTTCAAACTTTATTAAATACTAGTTTATGAAGACAGCAAGAACAAAATTAAGTATTTTTCATTGAATTATAAATAAAATCAACACATTTTATTCCAAATGACTTCTGTTAACTTCTATGACGCCCTCCACATTTTTCCTGAAGGCTGTACAAGCTTTACTTATGTAGTTTTCTGGCACAGTAGTCTTGAGTTCAGATTCCAAAGGTAACACAGATCCACGAGGCATGTTAGAGGCAGTTCCTTAGACCTTTCCCTGGATGAAATAATGGAAAGGATTTAGTTCAGGTCAGCTAGGAGGTCACATGTTCTTGGACACATTCAAAGGAACTTCTAGACAATTTTTTCTCCTTTCTGGATGTCGTAATGAGATGTTTCCTTTTCCTTTCTCTTTTGCTCTAAAATTAACTTTCTCAATTTTTTTTTTTTTGACATAACTGCAAATCTTCCGCTCTTGATTTTTTGTTAGGTGTTTTTTGAGATATTATACGTCTCCAAAATCATTTTTGCAAAATTCATAGCCATTGTTCTTACTCTCAGTTTTCGACCTTCCCATACTTTTTACCACCCGTCGCTTGCTGTTCAAATTGCTTATTAACGGCATACACGGCTGTCTGGCTGATCTTGAAGTGATTAAAAATATCGGTTGGGGTCTTCTGGCGTGCAAGCATTTTTATTAAAATAATTATTTCAGTTTCCATTTTTTCGCCTTTGAAGATAACATCAATATTTATAAATTTAAAAAAATGCACATTATTATTAGAATATAATACAACCTCACTTTTGTAACAAAAATTCCTACCAAAACTAAAGCTGTCACCCGTAAGCTTAAAAATAACAAATACTGTATTCAGATATTAGCAGGGCCTTTTTGAGAAAGTTTTAGGTGAGAGGGGAAAAGGGATTTTTATTTTATAATTTTCAGACAAGTATGAACTTTTCTATACCAAGTTTTATTAAATTACACTATCATATTGAAGGAAAGGACAAAAATCCCCTAATTTAGCAAATTAGTAATATCTAATCATAACCAAGCATACATATTATTAATGAAATTAACCATCTTTTATTTACATAACGTGAAACAATATTAGATTAATAAAACTGTGCTATCAATGTTAAATATATTTTGTCAGTCATTAATTATTTCTTGCAAGACAAAAGCATTAGCGGTTGAAGACGGTTATTAGGTTTCAAATGATTTTGTATAAGTTTCAGTCTACTAAAGGGACTTTTATCCTTTGCAAGTGTTACTGGTAATGTCAAGACCAGATGATAACACAAATAAATTAATGGAAAAATGGATTCCCTCCCGTGAGAAAAGTTGTTCTCAATTTGTCCTTTGTTGCTTTTTCAAACGCTTCTGACCCAAAAAAAAGTAATTTGATAGTTATTTGATCATGATTTGTAGAGTCAATACTTAACATGACAATTATATTTTGAAAAAGACTAGATAGAGTACATCAATTAGTATCTACTATACTCAGTACATAGGTAAAGATGGTGATATAAATACATAAAAAGAAAATATTCAATGAATTTTTTTTCATAATAATTACAAACCTAATTTTTACCTTTTAGTACCACCGGCAAAAAATGTGTATTAAGACTCTAATATTGTAAGCATTTAAATACAGTGTCCGTCATCCAAACACAGAGGCCCACAAAACCACTGTTAGCCAGAAATGGAACGTCATATCAGTAAACTACAACTGCAGCAGGTTCCAGGCCTTCCACTACCACCTGTAAACCATCATTGCCGCTAAGGATGGCTACATTAATGATTAAAATAACTCGGACATACATATGTTTACAGTCGTAATTTTGTTGATAATTTATAAACTAAATCTTGTTGAAGTTTAAAATTAAAAGTGTTCATATTTTAATGAACCACTTGGTAAAAAATTATATATTATCATTTATATTATGTATTTGTATTTCTTTTGAAGATAAATTCACAATTCAATGGCATTTGCCTCCTACCCGTAGATAAATTTTTACTTCCTCACCCTTTTGTAAGAGCAAACAACAATGAAGATAAGGTATTTACAATGCATAAACAAGTTAAAATACAGAAGGTTGGAGGGGGGGGGGAAATATATATTATGCATTTTGCATAATATGTGGACCGTCAACATCAAACAATCTTGAACAAAGACCAAGAAAAAGACCAAAACAAAATTGATTTTTTTACTTCATAATATTTAAATGCAACTCAATATTTCATTAACGATTTTGAGACAATTGTAAGCTTTATGATACAACTCATAAATCCAAATGGAAAAGAAGTTCGCTCAATAGATTGAAACCGAAAAAAAATTGGTGTTCATGTCAGTACCAAAAAAATCAATTCACCATTTGAAAATGATTAAAAATCAGTCTATGGTCGGATACTGCAGTATCGACAAAATAGTGATTACTAGACTTAAAATTCGTGAGCGATCATTCAATCGCTCAAAAGTTGCTTACTTTGACCTTGTTTTTTGGAAAAACTGATCATTTGACACTTTTTGCCCTTTTAAGTATAAAAACCAGTCATTTTTTTAAACTGTTATTAAATACTTTGAGAAAAATTAAGCTTTAGTTAGACTACTCAACAGCTTTTAATGATATTTGTCGCGAGAAAATCAACCAGCAAAAAAATTTCTTCATTAAGCTCTCCTTTTGTAGGTAAAAATATGTAATATATGATGAATTTAGAGTTATGATTACATAATTGGATATATGGGTCATTACAGACCCATAAAGGGAAGTAGACCCCAAACTTCTACAGCAACAATATGGCTGACTTTTGGTCTGCCTTCATTTGGCCCTCCTCCAGCTTTGACCTCAACTTCCTGGACTTTTCTGTATGGAAGTCTTGCTAAAAAATGTATGCAACAACTCTTATAAGAATATGGATTGAATCCGAGTTACCATTATGACAGTGAGGTACGCCATGGACAAAGCTTTCATCTTCAAGGGCTGCCCATCGGTTCGTAGGCATGTCAAGGCTCCTACTCCTATATATATACATATAAAACATAGTATTTAAACATATTAAAAATGGTATATAATCAATTGTATTCTATTGTTCCTTTTTTTCTACGCAACACGATAACTCAACTAAGTATCAAAATGATATTTTTATTGTATTTTTTTTATGCTTTTAAATGAAGTTAGTTAGTTTTTAACCATTACATTCTGCCAACTTTATTTTTTATTTCAAAAATAAAGAGCTTGAAATAAATTTGACAGAATAGTTTACAGCCTCATTTCCTAGAATTAAGATATGAACAACTTTATAGACTTTCCCCCACTCAAATATATGTTGTCGTTTTTCCGTCTTTGAGAAAATAGAGTTAGGTAATAAATATCAACTTTACTTCTTTATTGTTGTATTTATTTACCATTTCAAAAAAAGTGGCAATAAATTTCAGAAAATGTTTTTTGAATATAAATCGTGGTTAAGTAGATTCATGCTTCAAGAAATTATTTATATTAAGAATCATAAATTATGGTCTATTTTATTTGGGATATGAATGTGAATTCTATGAATATATTAAAAATATATATTGCATGGATGTTTCTCTTCTTCAAAAATTATTCACATAGGGTTCTTTAGAACATCAACATAGCCTATAAAAATTCGTTTTATAGTTAATATATTTGTATTATTAACTCACTTTTTTTTCTTTTCTTTTTGAAGTTGGTAATCTAAAAAGGGAATTTTTATTCGAAGCTGTTGTCATCCATGTTTCTCAATGAGAGTATTTTTCAATATAGAAGTCAGTGAATAATTCTTAAGCCACCTCTTTAACTGTATTTTTGAAGGCTGAAGAGAGTTTCAATCAAAAATTTGGGGAAATTATAGAAAAACTATTGTTACTTATCTTTAAAACGAGACATTGCAAAAAAAAATTACCATTTCTTGACAAAGATTCTAAATAAAATGTAAAAGTCGAAAGGCTGATCTGCGCTGGCCTTGACAACTTGGACATCTTCAAGCAGCTCGAGGTTATCCGCCACATTATCTACCGTGGATGCAATCGCCTAGAAAAGGATCTTGGCCTTTAGGATTGCACTCGAAAGGGCAAACCAGTCCAGCTAACCACCATGCTACATAACACTATTTGGCAATGTCCATGGCCAAATTTGAAAATAGAGGTATCTAGACCAGTCTGTTTCCGTTTGACAGTTAGTAAAGACTACTTGGGAGAAGTCAAAGAAATTGAAGGAGAGGACATTGGTGACTCAAAAGTATCTACAGTTCTGTATGAAGTGTTGTTGGGGTGTTTTCAATGACTTTTTATTCACTTCTGGCAATACTAGAGCTCGAACCTAAAACTGCTGGACTACAAAATATGATACCAAGTATAGTACAAAGACTTCTTAGTCCAAAAGAGCAACATTGCCGACCTCAAGTCTTTCGTGAATAACGAGTGGAAAAGATTAGACAAGGCTACATCTAACATATGTGCACAGCCTATCAGCCCACTCATACGCTGTTATTACCGCCGAAGGCAGAAAAATTCACATATAATAATACCGTGTGAAAATATAAAATCCTCCTAAAATATAGTTTTGAATAGGTATTGTAAGGCCAGAATAAGGCCACAGTCAGAAATCGTTTGGCTGATAAGGACACACCCACGAGTGGAAGACCCTGTAAAGTGAAGCCAGAAGACATCATGAAGTCCTTAAGGTCAACCCAACGATGAAGATGTCAGAGAACTCCAAGAAGAAGAAGTTGCATCGGTCTACTGTGGGCAAGGTCATCCAAAAGGCTGGAGGAAGTTCGCTTAAAAGAATTGAGAGGGCATTCCTGTCCTAACATCAAAAAGAACTCCTTCTTTAGCGATATCAACCATTCTTGAATGATCTGAAGCTAAATACCAACCGGGTAATTTTTTTGTCAGATGAAAAGAACTTTACCGTTATCACCGTCTACAACAACTAGCATGATAGAATGCTTTGACAACAGAATCAGGACAGTCACCAAGATTAAACATCCGGCCTCTGAAATGATGTTGGGGGTAGTGGTATAAATTGGAGAGAAAAAGCCTCCAATTTTGTTTCCTTTTGTTTACCTACGGCCGACTACTTGATGATAATGAGGTACAATAGATCACCAAGACCATGAAGCAATCCAATAAGGTCACATACTTATTTCAGCAGGACGGGGCTCCAGCCAATACTATTAATATTGTACAAGAGTGGATGGGTAGCGACATGAACCCTGACCCAAGAACCTTTGGCCTCCTCAGAGCCCAGATCTGAATCTACTGGATTACTCCATTTGGTGTCAAATTGAGAAAAATGCCTGCAAGTACTCCAACGGATGAGTATTTTAATGAGTACTTATCGGCACAGTACTTTGTCTACATATATTAATTTATTTTTAAATAAATCTTTCTTTGATATATACCATGTTTGAGTTCATATCACCTTATTCAGATTAAAATGAAGTACACGGAGGTGTAAGACTTATCCACTACACAGTATTTACTATTTGTAAATTTCAAACAAACAAGTGTCCATTAAATCTGAACACTTTGAATATTAAATATTGAAAACGTGATAATTTTTTTTATTATCAACCTAATTTCAACAAAATGAATAATATAAATAGATTTGTGTACGAGCTCCCTTAATTATTAATGTATCCACCCTTAGTGCAATGAGGGCTTCGGCTAAAGGCCTGGCACTCTCGTCTGATGTAGGTCTCTGTCATGGAGTCCCAGTGTTGACTGACAGTGGTTTTGAGGGGTATCAGTGTTTAGATTACGGACACTGCAGGCCTTCTCCTCGACATGCACCAAAAAGGTGTGGTGAAGGGGGTTAGCATCAGAGCTGCTGTAAGGAAGAGGGGGGGGGGACAAAAGGGTAAAAAACAAAAAACAAAGAACTCAAAAGACTAATTCAAAAGAGTTTTGCAACGGAGGAGATAGTTTCTTTCATTTGCTTGTATCAAAGTGATCTCCTTACCATCACAATGTTCTTTCCACTCTGGCTTTCTGGAGAATCTGGTGTGAAACCCAGAAATCTTATGCATGGGCATTGATGGGATTGGCCTGGGCTGTATACTATAATTCTTCCTTGTTCAGGTCGGCCTTTTTGACAAAGTATTCTCCCTATCCAACTTTTCAGACTTGCTGACGTCGTTGACGGCTTTCCTGGAGACACACAACTGCTTGTAGTGTGGAAATGGACATTTGTCGATCATGTGCCGTTACGTCGACTTGTACGTAAGCTAAAGAGCTCAGGTTTGTTTTGCAACTAATTGTTATGGTTAAATATATCGAAATATGAAGTAATTTCAATCGTTCAATCTTCATTAATCATTAAATCAGTAGGTAATCAAATTCAAATGCAAATTTTTTTTTGTTTGTTCATGCCCTTTTGCAATGATTAAACATAAGTTGAAGTAGTAATTATGTGTTTGAACAAAATTCTCAAGGGCTTTTATAAAATAATCAATAAAAATATGTTTATTTTATGTCATTTTAAAAATTTAACCAATAAAAGGTTTTTTGTGTTCTTTTTAAAATACTTATTTAGAAATGCATCTTATAGAATACATAAATATTAAAGAGGTATATATTTAAACTTTTAAGGGAAATTTATTACAAAACTTACTTTTTGTTATAAATAATATAATTTATTTAATGATGGTGGAGCTATGGTTTTTTCACTAATATTAGTCTAGTCTTGATCACTTAACCCCCTACTTTTTGAATGAATGTAATTTATTGACCCTTTATTGTTTGATATTTTTTAATAAGAAAGAAGCGAATTAACGATTTCAGTTTTTGTAAAGAACCCAGTCCAAAAATATTGATATCGCGACAACACTACGGAGTGAGGACACCAAACTTAAAGTTGCATTTAAATATTATTTTATCCCTGTTATTTTTAACTACGCAAACAGACGATAGCTGAATCACAAAATAATAAGTTTCGTTTTCATCCCCTGTCTCTAAGTGTCGGTGCAACAACAAACCCCATTATTTATTAAAACTACAAAAATGAATATATAATGAGGATATATTTTAATATAAAGTTTTGTCAAACAGTAGTTCACTAATTTCCTTAATATTAATGAAAAAGGTTTTCCTTATTATAAGTATAAGTCGAGTATTTAGGCTCCCAAATGGCCTACATCAACAATGCTGACATTACATGAAAACCCTTTGAAAATTACAATCTAGTAAATTAATATATTCCGACTATTGGATGCAGTAAAAATTTTATAATTTAAGAAGATGGAGCACAAATTTGATGGACACAAGATATTACGAGGATATTTCCGTCTTTAGTGGTGAATAAACAGATTTGCTGTTGGATGCGTATTCGATGATTAATAGAGCATATAATTTAAATAGCATCGTATCTTTAATTATTAGATTGTAAGTTAAATTTTCTGGACTTAACCACACGTAATATTTTATCTAAAAAATTATAAGTATACGTTGTATAATTTTTTGGTAATTTCGTACAGAAATCGTCACAGTTGAGATTCATATGGACAAGCTTGCTATCTTTCAAGCAGAAATGTAATTTATAAAAATGAAACAAGGTAAAATATTTAAAAAATAAAAAAAATATTAGTGTATAATTTTTGTATATAAGAAAATATTTTATTTGTAAGAAAAATCCTAATTTGTAGAACTATGTTTATATTTAATTATTTAAATTTTGATTAGGTAACATAAAAATATAATCTACTTTAAAATACTCAAAAATAATATCTTACTTTTAAAAATATTAAACACATTGAGATATTTATGTTACTATCTGAAGACATATGGGTCACCTTATGTATTATATAGTTTGTGTGTGTGCCTTAGTCTTAGGAGGGTTGAAACTTTGTCTAGGAGATTATGACGGGTGTGCCAATTTTCCAGTGTTATATAAGGTGAGATTATTCTATACCCAAAACATAAAATTGTTTACGGAGGTCAAGGAAACTAGATAGGGGGTTGAGTTGTAAAACAAAGAGTGGCTGGAGTGTAAAAAATAGCTATACGAATAAGTACGTTTTCAAACTTATTTAAAGTCAAAAAAATTTTGGGCGAAATAAGAAATCGGTGAAAATTTTCATTTACCAAAAATAATGCCAGAAGACGATGAAATATTGGATTTGTAGATTACGTAAAGTTCGTAAAAATTTGTATGGAGATTCATTTGTATATAAATTTAACTAAATAGATGTTTAATAGAAATATTTGTCATATTTTGAATAATTTTCCAATTTTTTCCCCTTTTTTTCTCCATTTGAAAGAGGAAAAGCACCAATGCGATGCCTTTTGGACCTAAAATTATTAGCCCCAACACTAATATAAAGCATTTTCAATTTCGCAGATATATTATTACATAATTTCTGCAATATTTGCTAAAAATAACTAACTATCATGATTTATTTTTTCAACAACACTATTCTCCATAACTTTTTTGTTTCCGTAAATAAAAAGAAATATTGGTAGGTCTGTGTTCCTCTATGCAATACCAATAGATGCTATAAACTAATTACTTTTTTTGTAAAAATGAGTACAAAACAGTTATTTGAAATTTTCATCACGAATTTGATTTGGAATTTTTTTCACAAAAATAAAAATTGCACGTATCATGTAGCCAAATTTTTTTCATGGATATTTGTTTGTTTTATTTGTATTATATAGCCACTGTATGATTATTATGCTCTCCTACACCAAAGTGGTCTAAACATAAAGAAAAAATGACATTGACCATTGTGAATGTGATTTCCCGCTCCCTCCTTGGCCCAAACAGCGCCGTCTAACACTATTCTATTATGCTCATGCAGTCGAAAATATGTATCTTCATAACTAGAAAATCACAGTGAAAAGGCTCGAGGATATTATCCAACTGTTCGATTAACTTTGTGCATTTTAGTAATTTGAAACCATGGGGATTTAAAATTATAGATGTTAAAATATATATTTTTCATGATTAAATGAATTTAAATAGTTATTTATTCATTTAAAATTATATTTCTACAGTTTCGTAAGAAAAAATGATTTATTTTGTGAATATTGCATAAATGTTCGGACTCAAAGGGTTCTTCCATACTGCCTAAATACAGTAATAATTATGCATTCCCCTTTTTTAATTGAATTAACAAGGTAAATTTTCTAAAGAAAAGAGGAAATTGCATTTGGATTGGAGGAGGAATTGCAAAAAAATATCACATAATGAAATGTCCTATTTGCCTTAATGGTACATTCTTTTAGATTGAAAGAAGCAAGAGTTAAAGTTATTATAAATACCCTGGGGTACAAATTTGTTAAGAAAGAAGGAGATTGAACAATACTATTACATCGTTATGCAAACTTATTTCAATATTTACACAATATTATTAACTATTTAATTACAAAGAATAATATATTTTTCTCTAATTATCCGACTTTTATGTCAATAATCGTTCAACAAAAAAAAAGTTCAAATCTTTCCATTTTTATGGACACTTTTATGGATTTTCAGTACATATTACTTTAATTTTCTTTGAAATATGACTATTTACTTTTAGCATCAAGTATTATTTCATGCAAGTATTTAGTGTTTTCTTTTATTTATAAAGTCAAATAATGATGTTTTGTCAAGATTTATTGAAAATTTGTACAATTTATGTAGGAAAATAAAAGGTTATTTCCACTCACTTGTTTATGGTTCTCTGGACTATCTGGTTTGAAACTCCGATATTTCTAGCGTGGGCCTTGATGGACTTTAGGGGATCGGGCTGCCCTATTTTCTATAACTCTTCCAATACCAATTTCTCCTTTTTTATAGACCCCTTCTTCCTCTAATTCCAGACAACGTAGACGATGGTCCTGGAGACGCCCTACTGCATGGAGTGCGATAATGGAAATTCGTCGAACACGTTCAACTGTCATTTTATCAACTTCTAGATAAGCTAGAGGTCTCAAGTTTGTTCCTTTATGCTAAACATTGCTTATGCTTTAATATATGGAAATATAAATTAATTTCAATTACTCAACCTTCATTAATTATTGAATTAGTAAGCGTTCAGATTTCACTGGACCACCTGGTACAGAGCGGGATTTGTGTTTAATTCCTTCTTCTTATAACTACATCAAGCCAATATAAAAAACTTTATGACAGCTGAGGTGCTCTCTTCTCTAATATTCTTCAAATTGGCAGGGTTACCACGTACATTTTGGGTTTCTTTTTTTTACAATTCGAAAACCATTACAAATCGCCGCCTAAGCTACAGTTTCATATCCACAGTATTTTATGTGCATTGTTTTATGTCAAGTCATAAATAGTTCATTATACTGAACCGTGCATAGTCATATTTATAAGCCATATTGCTATAACGTTATTATTAAGTATATTTTTGCATAGGAAGATAATGTATGGCTTTAGAAAAAATTGAATAGAACATACATACATAATATATTAATAAGTTTGTATGCTTATAAAAATTTGTAGCCATTTTTCTGTTTTAATTTACATAATGCAGGAGTCTTAGTTGGAATTAAAAATGTTCCCTTAAAGCTCTGTAATTATAGTCACAATATGTATTTCCCTGACATTTTTTAAATAATAACACAAAAGACATATTTATATAGATGAATATAACGGAAAAATAGTCATTTATCCAAGAGAAATCAAGGACTATTCTATTAATGTTTAATGCAGAGATTGTGTTGTAATTATATTTAAAATAAGGGAATATCACTAACCCTGTACTAAAGATAATTATATAGGTCAGGTAAAACAAATTCTTGGATATATTTGACTATGTGAATACATTAAGATAATTATATTTCTAAAAAAATATCAAAAGATATCATGGACCCCAATACGTATAAATACCTTCTGATATAGTAATCAATATATGATTTGAAAGTTCATTTTGTATTTGCATGAACAAAATTTTAAGAAAAATGAATATATAATTGCTATCATTTATAATATTTATAGAAGCATTTTGGAAGTTGCAGAATATTACATCTCAAACATCAAAATTCCGTCTTTTTCTTAGACATTGAACCTCTTTAACGTCTTTACTGAGGTGTAAACCTAATATTGTGAAAGAAATCCTCACCTTCCAAGATTTTGCTCGCTGCTTAGCTCAAAAATAGACGGAAACCGGGTCAATATAATAAAATAAATTATAAACAAGACAGATATACATTTGTTCTAGCTTTTATGAGTCGCAATGCTTCCACAGCAGAAACACTATTGACTTTTTAAATATAGACCACTACCATTACCTTCATGAAAATCATCCATAAACAGCCGTTATTGCAGCCAAGAAATTAACTCTTCCTATGCCTTTGTTAAATTTAGAAATAAAAGAATAAGGAAATTTGAGTTTCTAATACATTTTACAACTCTAATCTACTCTCTTGCCTTAGAAAATGGAATAACTATGTAACTGTCTCTAAAATTTCCTCCACACCTATAAAAACAATATATTCTCAAAAATAACTATGCTTACCTTACTGGTGAGAGGTTAGTTTTTTTAAGGATCTAATTTCAAAATTAAATATAAATGGGGAAAAAAACGAAAATTATTTAAAATTAATGCTGAACAACATCAAGGATAACAATAAACATTTATAATTAAAATTTAATAGGTAGAACTTATAATTTATGAGAACTCCCCCCTTATTCTGGAAGCCTTAATTTTGAATTAAACAACACACTCGATTCGAGCTAGTCCCTTGGGTAAAGAAATGCTTCAGTAAATAATTAATAATTTTCTTTTAATAGTATAATATACTATTTAGTACAGAACTATGTACGAAAAATAAACAGAAATTAATTAATAAATGTTATATTTAGATTAAAAAAATGATGATTCATCGCCTGTAATGGGCTAATTTTTTCATCATTTGATATAAATATAAATATTATATTGAAAAGAGATAAGTACCTATGTTTGATTACACCGCGTTGCCCGGAGTTTTATGCGGCGTTAAACACACAAATTTTGCTTTAAACGTACAAAATAAATCCTAAGTGTTGCTCTCCGTTGTTCATTGGCATACTTATACGTAGTTACTCAATACTTAGACATTATCTCCTCACAAATATTTTTTTATAATACAGCATGATAATTTTCTTAAACTGGCTTGATGAGTAAGGAAGTACTTTAGGTCTTTATTTTATCTTGATAGAAAGTACATATCTCTTTTTTTCTTTTTCTTAATATGAGTTGAAGTACACACTAGAAATACTTTTTTCATTTTTACTGTTTCATGTTTTATACAACTCTTTATATATATCGTAAAATATATGAATTATGACTAGAGTTGACATGCACGTAATGAAAGAAACTACGTTTAAAGATTACAAAAGGATAAAAGGTTGAAAGGTAAGCTTTTTTTCTTTTTGTTCATCTATAAGTTGTCATGGTGTTAACTTCTCCTTCTGAAATGAATATTTACACTTATGGAATGTCTAAATTGTTTTAAATATGCATAATTAAATAAATATAAATAAAATCAGAAATCCTCAGCGTACTTCCACCCAATTACTAATTTTGTGAGCGCGTCCTCTGCTCGTTTTGTAAACAAATGAGTGCTCTCCCCTCAATAAAAATGAGCGGTGCTTATTTTTTGCTCTTATTTGAACTTAAAACTCTTTATGTATGCCCTGAATATAACTTAATATTCCTTACTCTCCTAATTAGTAATTCATGAAATTCCATCCAATTAATTTTTTAGTAAAAAGTATTAGTTTGATTATCCTTTTAATGATATCGTTTTATTTTTATATTCTAATAAACTTGGCAAAGTATTTATCTATCTATATATATATATATATACCAAAGTAAAAATCACGTTGAGAAAGTGTATAAACTTTTAATAGTTTTAAAAGCATCAGAGATTATCTTTAAACATATTTTATAAATGCTCAAAAGGGAAGATTAGAAGTTTTTGATTAATGAACTAATTTTACTATTCAATAGCTTAAATTTCGAGCTTCAGCCCCAAATTACAATTATGAACATAAGGCCAAATCCATAGAAAAACTTTTTATGGAGTAAAATGTAAAATGTGTATCTATTTTGTACTTGTATACAATAAATAGCCGGGTCTGTTTCCCTAAAATGATATTATCTAAAAATACAGAATCTGAAAACGTCGATTGCGTTTAAAATAACCTGTACAATCAGTTTTTACAATTTTTAACCTGTTACCTTGCTAACACAGTGTATATGTCGATTCCTCGTTTCACTTGTTACGTCATGACTATTGCATAATTTATCATAATCTATAAATACACATAGTAATAAGTAATAATACTATATTATGTTCCTTTTTCAAAACAACAGGAATTTCCTTTAATCTCTCGTTGTATACCCCAGTCCGCACAAATGAATTGAGACTGTAATTTAATGAATTATAGCTCAGAATTAGTGGATCGTAGAGAAAAAGTTCCGACGTATCCAAATAGCTATCACTGTCAACATTTTTTTGGGATAACAACTTTTTTTTAATTAAGGCAACAACCATGGCTGATGAATGGAAGATGATTGAGGTAGCTTCACTACTGCACACCGGATGTCAAGATATCCATGTCTGACATTCCCAAGGACAAGGCTATCATCCCCTCCACAATACTCAAGGTCATTAAGGTATCTACGAGCTCGTGAGTGGCCTCTCTTCAAAGAGGCCCACCTGAAACCCCACCGTAATAAAGCTCTTCAATTTCAAGAAATATCCACCACTTGTGAGCTTACGGCCACCAAAGAGCACAGATATCAATCATCTCGATTACTCTATTTCTTGGCACATTTAGAGTCAGGCCTATCAAGTGCACCATCCAAATATTGAGGACTTTAAGGCCTCCGTCGACCAGGCCTGGCCCGTAATGTCCAAATACTAAATTATCATGATATGCCAGGGCTTCTAGTGCCGTCTGGTGAACGGATTATAAAACAAAAAATCAAATATTAAGCCACTTTTTATTTCAATTGATATGTGTTTTATTATTTGTTCCGAAAGAGTCTCAATCCTTTTGCTTGGACCAGTATACTAGGTGGTCTAAATAAAGTGGGAAAATCTTTAAAATCTTATCATTTATTGCATTCGGGAGTCTCGTGATCCGCAATATTTTATTTCTGTTTATATATAGTAAACATGTATATATATATTGTATAAATTATCTAAGTTAATTTCAGCAATACAAGAATGTACTGAAAATACCCGAATTCATATGCTATTTGAGTATATTTGCAATCATGTAAATACAATTCAATTGATTTGGGCTCTCCTTTTTGTATTTTCTTTTCCTGTCTTCTCTTTCCTACCCAAGGGACACCATTGTTTTTTGGTTTTTTTTCTTTTATTTAATAGCCAAGACGTCAAACTTTATTTCATATTTTATAATGATTAATCAAAAATGAGTTTTGAATATTTGTAAGCTTCTGAATATCTTAGTTTTTCCACATTTCAAAAAAAAAAAAAAAAATTAAATTATGATAACTTTGTTATTGTTATAGGAAATATACTGTTAATCAAATATATATATTTTTAAATATTTAGACATATATTTTAAAAGTATTGTTTGGTCCAAATGAATACATCTGAAGTAGGTCATATTTGAGTTCTTTGCAACACTAGTGTCCCTGTTGGTGTAATGTGGATATTTTATCAATGTATCAACTGATATATTATAGTACTCTACTGCGTTATATTCTTTGTGTTCTAATTGTATATTAGTACATTCATTGGAGATTAATAAAAGTGATGAAAAACAAAACCAATAAAATATATTTTAAAATTAATTGTAGCTTTACAACAACTTTTCAATAAATAAAGACGAAGGGTGTTTATTGTATAAGAAAAGATAACTTAGAAATATAATATGGTGTTTTTATAGTTTATGATGTACATTTATGTTAACTAAATGACATAAATTGTTTCCAAAAATATCACCTGCAAATGTTTTAACAATTTATTAGATAGTGATAGTGGACTCTACATATCAGAGGATCCGGATGACATTATTCGTCACAAAAATGAAGGCAGAGCCATAAAATCTAAATCAGAGCTGATTGAAAGCAACATCAAGGGTCTAGTGCCTTTCTTTGCCGAAGAAACAAATTTCAAAGTTTGCCGAAGAAACAAATATTCAAAGTTTATCGGCTGGCATTTTGTTTGTTTTTTTGACTTGTTTGTGGAAACCACTTTATCCAAAGACATTTAAAAAATTGTCCCATCTTTTTGTTTGTTTTTTTGACTTGTTTGTGGAAAGCTTTGTCCCATCTTAGAAGCTTCTTACCAAGAGATTTGGAACTAAGTTTCATTCTGAAGTTTGTGAGAGAAGGGTTTTAAACTCTGATAATAAAGAAGGAAAAGGACAAACTGAATATAGCAAATAATAGACTGATAACCTTTTATAATATCTCGTAAGAAATTTTAACATGAATTATGAACAATAGAATATTCCAGGCATTTCCCTCCGTTATACCGGAATCACAAAAGAACTTTATGAAAGGAAAACAAGCAGAAGACATGCCATCATCCATCCAAGACGCTATTAATATTGATTAGGCGAGTGGGAGGGATTTCTCTGTGAAGCTGGTGAACTTTCAGAAGGCATTCGACTTCATCTCACATAAATATATGCTGTTTTAGCTAAAAAGATTCCAATTTTTCCTCTTTTTTTTTCTTCTACACTTAGCTCCTTGTGTAGGGAAAATTGTTTAGAAATAACTTGGAATGCAAGCAAGGAGATCATTTTTCTCAAGCAGCTTTCCTTATAGCATTATACTATTCACATGAACCCCCATGTTCCATCTCTAAAAATGATATGCCAACCATGGCTCTCTTTTACGCGGATGACTTAACTGTCTACCTTACGGGTTCTTTGAAAGATGTAACTTCTTATATGAGAGTAGTGTTTGCGACTTTTGAATTATATTTAGAGTCCTTGGGTCTAGTGGTCAACACCAACAAGACTGAAGTCTTATCTTTACTGGAAGGACATATGAAGAGATGTTTTCTTTTATTGTAGTTCTCCAGTAGATCAACTCTTCTTGAAGTCCAGACAGAGTCCTATAACATCTATGTCGAGGTATGATAAGCTGTTTATAAATATCTTAAATAGGATAAAATATGGAATGTGGTCGCAATATTCCGAGTGGTCCACTTAAATATCCTACAAATTCAGAGAAAATTAAAGACAAGATACAAATCATCATGGCAAAATGTATATGGGGTTCAAAGTGAGCTTATCTTTAAAAGAATCGCCAGCATGCTCCAATTTAATCGTGGAGCATAGGTCTAAAATATAAAGAAACTGTGTTAAAATATTTAAACTCAAAAGTTGGTTGAATTTCTGAGCAAAATGCTTGAAAGACAATTTTAAAAGGAAATCAGGTTTCCATTCAACAAAATAATTTTCATGGGGCATGTAGCCTGTTGAAGTCTTCAGGTATTGTTAGTGCTTACTGGAAGCAAATGAACGATTCATAAAAATCAATTGTAACTCTGTTTTGCCTATGATAATTGTAAACGAACCATTAAATTTAAACAATAGATTGAACCCTAAAGATGAATTCTTCAAGATATCGGGACTTTCACCAATAAGACAATTGTGGAGCGCGACCACAGATGCTAGGCCAACGATCTTCTTGCTTATTAAAAGAACTAAATAAATGATTGATCTGTTTAATAGAGAGTAATTTAATCCCCCTCCCTCAATCCCGTGCTAAATGGCGTTAGAAACCATGCTTCTATCAAGTATCTGGAAGAAACACATTGAAAGCCAAATTTTAAGTTCCCCAGCTGATTTGGTATGTAAACGCTTCTTCCGTTTAATTTGTAAACCGTTGGAAAAAAGAAACCCAAAAACTCAAAAAAAATAGTTTGCAACCCTTTCATTGACTCAAAAGAAAAGTGGTTCGGCTACAGAAACAGAGAGAGACAATACATTCTGTAAGTCCAGTCTACAAACTTCAAGACATCTGTTGCTCTGACATTACTCAAAAGTGGTTCACTTAATGCACATGACCAATGAGCTTCTGATGGAATATTAAAAATAAGCAATAACATTTGGGGATTAACTTGATTTGTCACCTCCTACATATAGATGTTACATTAAAATAGAGTATTTCATCACCAAAATGTTATTTATTCTTAACTCTTTTTAAGATCTCACAAAGTGCTGGAGAGGTTCGATGGGAATAAAACGCTGATCATGAATGGAAATTAACACATGTAATCATGAACCTTTTTTTGACAAGAGGTTTTTGAGATTAAAGGAGTGTCCAAATGGTGAGATATACAAGGGTGACAATAAAATATTTTTTTGCCGAATCAATACGAATTTAAAGTAATAAAATCATATACGAGTATAATTGGTGTGTCAAAAAGAGTTTTAAAAAACCTACTCATTTAAAAAATAGATATGAAAAATTAATAAGTAAGCTTAGATTTTTCCAGAAAAAAATCCCTTCACACTCAGAGGAACACCTCTTCCAATATTATTCTAGATTAACTGGAACAATGATCCAATAGACATAAAATGCATTTAACATAAGATTTTTTATGGACCTACAAGGGATAGAGCACTGATTCATTCAGTTGATTTTGGTTTAGTTATATTAGCAAGAAGACTGTTTTTCAAAGGAGAGCATTTTTTATTGAATACAAACCTACCAATCCTTGGTAATAAAAAATTTAATATCGGATTTATCTTATAAAAAATATTGAAAACACATAGTCACATCAACTTTTGAACAAATTGATAATGCAGAATTAAAAAACTCTATTAATAGTTAGGGAAAACAATTTTAATTGAAAGTTGGCGTTTTACCTATTTCCGTTCAAGTTTGAGCCATGTATCTCATTTTTTTCAAAAGTTATGGTCAATTATGTGTTTTTAACATTTTTTTTACCTTGGCCACCTAAAATTGAATAATTTCATACTGATAACATATATAATCTTACTTAAAGTTTGAACAAAATCGGTGAGTTAGGTGAGTAACTTTTTCCGTAATCCTGCTTACAATCAAAGAAACTAGAATGGGCATTCGGTAGAGTGGAAACAGAATAAAATAGAATACAAATTTATACTTGTAATAAAGTTTTATTAAGTTATATTCTCTTAGAATAGCTACGGTGGGGTGTGTGTTATAATGTCCTGATGTTTTCCAAGTTTAAAAAATTCAATTTAATTTGAATTTTTTAAACTTTAAAGGGGTATTTAATTTGGCTTTAAAAATTTGGATAATATCAGGACGTCATAACATACACAAGAGTTGAACTAAAAGAGAAAAAAATGAATTTTAAAAGCATAAAATAGTAATAGCAATTATATTTGTGATAATTATTTTTGTATTTAAATTTTGTTGATGAAAATGCTTATCTAAAAACAATATCATGGAAACAAAAAAATCCTTTGGTTATGGGATGATTTGTGATAAAAAGTGTGTGTATTTTGGGCATGTTAAAAATAAAAATAAAATAAAAAATCTACATAGTAATCCTGACAATTAGAAAAATGTTTTAGAAAAAAGCGGCTTAGCTATGTTTTCTTTTCATTACATCAGTTACAAACTTTCTTGAAGGGGTATGACATAAATTAAGATGTAGGGATAAGTTACTCTGATCTCGATGTTTCATTTTTTTAATTCTTTATCTTTTATGAGCACACACAAACGTTTTTTCAGGTTTCTAAGGTAGTAACAATGGAAGTTCACTTCTCAGAAATTAAATAATTATCACAGGATATCAAAATATACACGTCGGTCTCAGAACTCAAAAAAACAACAGACAAACTAAAAAATACAAGCGAATTAATTTAATTTTAAGCTATATATGAGTAAATGAGCTTATCACATCTATACTATGTATAACCAAGAGATAAGTTAAGTTTTTACTTTTTAATTTTCTCATACGTATAACTCAATATAATATTTTATAATTTACATAATTATCTTCAAGTGAATACATCAATCAAAAGTTATTTTCTAACCAAAGTAGATCATTTTAATCAAAGTAGAAAGAAAAACAAGTAAATTAATTAGATGATTGATCTTTAAGATATAAAGTATACCTCTTAAAATTTGAATTTTTCACGCCAAACTTGTAAAATCTGATAGTATTCCGGTTTTGCCAAGTCTAATTTTTTTAATTATTCTGGTTATTTTATTCTTAGACCTCACTACGCCTGCCACAATAATTTTGTAGCTTTATACAAAAAAAAAAGTCTTTTATTTTCACTGTTGCTTTCTAAAGATAGTCAAATTGTTTGGATTTCGATTAACTAACATCTAAAATCCCGAATTTTTTTTATTAAATATCAACTATGTAAAAACATACATTAATGAAAAAAAACTATCATAAGAGTGAGAAATAAGGCTTAAAAAGTATCTACATTAGTTCGTGCAGTTCACACTGAAGTCGAAATTTAAAAGGGTTAATTGGGAATGTCTACAATATGAAAAAAGTTTTTAAAAAAAAAAGATTATGAAATTAATTTTTTTGCCCAATAATGATTGAGTAATTTTGGCCGTGTGTGCATGAGATCCTTCTTGCTAAAAGACTGTATTTTTTTTCCTTCCCAAGGAAGCAATTTGTTTTAAAGAACTTCAATGTAGCCATTAGTATTCAGCCTGTGAACCAAATGAGAGGTGCAACAAAGCCCAAACCATGGTTTATGCATGCTTTTTTGTGGTGTTGATGATCCTCTCAGCATCATTTATTTCCTTAAAATATATAAAAAGGTTTTTACGACAGTTATAGACTAGCTCAAGATCAGTCTTCCAAACTATATATTGGCCCAGTCAATATTTACATAGACTTCACTATAATTGAAATTGAATCTAGGTATTTTAAACAATTTAGGACACGACCGTGTAGGAGCAGCAAGTGAAAATATAATTATCTACTATAGAGTTTTTCAAATTACAAGCCTATCACCACAAATCATACTGGATGGCGAACAAAATAGTCTTTTTCTTGTATTACTGGCAGAACAGTTTCTTCTCTTTCATCAATTTTATAGCTTTCAATATATGCCTTTTCCCATCTTTTATATGAGTTCTGTTTTGTTTTTTCTTTGTGTTGGGATATAGACAAACAAGACAAAATTTACGAGAACAAATAAAAGGGATTGTCTTCAGAAATATACAGATGTAGAATCCTATTGGCAGTTGAAAGGCATATAGTATGATTTATATTTCCTGGATTAATAAAAGCAATATTATCCCAAACAATCCCTTTGGATATAGCTTGATCAATTTGCTATAAATATTTTTTATTGGTATTCAATATTTTACTGATATGTAATTTTTCTGACACTTTGTCTATATCCTTACACAACTTTGTCTTAACCTTAAAATACTAGAAGATATATATAAATAGACTATAATGCGATATTAAATGTCTTTTAAACAACATCAAAAAGAATGAACAAGTTAATTCAGAATAGGCTCATGGCCAATATACTCTTTATCACTTCATTTATTGTTTAGGGTATAAAAATATATAAATTCAAGTTAGTTGAATGAGTCAGTAATTTTATATTTATGCTACGTGGATTTACTCAAGGAAGTAAGGGAATAAGTGGCTGACAATATATTTCGAAAGGGGTACGTAAATGAAAAAAGTTTGAAATCACAGATTTATATTCTAAGCAAGATACAAATTACAAATTTCATTACAATATTACTATAATTTTTAAAAATTAGCATGCAATACCGTGTGGTCCATTGAAATCTGAAAAATTATTAATTCAATAATTAGTGAAGGTTGAGTGATTGAAGTCTAATCATATTTCCATATATTAAAAAATAAACAATTAGTTACAACACAAAAAAAACCTGAGCTCACTGGCTTACGTCGAAAACATAACACTTGAACGTGATCAACGAATTTTCGTTCGCCCACTATAATCCGTTAGGCATATCTAGAACCACCATCTAAACTCACAGCAAGTTCAAAATGTTGGAGAAGAAGAGGGGGTCTGTCAAAAATGCCAAAATGGATCTGGAGGAGTTAAAGAAAACATCCCAGGCCGACCCCCTCAAGTATATGAGGCATATGCATGAGATCTCAGGGTTTCACAGCAGACTGTTCAGAAGGCTATCAAAAAAAAAGTACGTCAAATAGCCTTGTGAGGGTGGAGAGGCCACTTTTGATACCAGCAATGAAAGAAACCCATTTATCTGTTTCAAGACTCCATTGGGAACTTTTGAACTCTTTTTTGTCACTCCCCCCTCTCTACAGCCTTGATCCCAACCACTTTGACTACACCAGTGGCCGTCATTTAAACACCAAGGCCCTCAAAGCTACTGTCAGGCAGCTCTGGGAATCATGACATATGACTACATCGGTAGAAGGTACCAGAACTTCGACCACCTCTTGGAAGCCATCATTGTCGCTAAGGGCAGCTATATTAATGATTGAGAGAGTTCAGACACACATCTATTTATAGTATTAATTTTGTTGTTAATTATTAAACTATAACTTGTTGAAGTTCAAATTGTAAATTTTAATAGATCTTTAAAAACAATTGACTCACGAATTTCTATACTGGGAATAGGCTTTTGGAGAGTCTAAGGAGAGGGCAAGAGCGATACTGTTCTATGATTTTGGGAGGAGAAAATGAATGACTGTTATACAGAGGAGAATCTTCAACATTTAAAGTAGTCTTAATACCAGGAAAGTATTGAAGTTACATTTAAATAGAGGGCGGGGATTTTTAAGGATAATGTACATTTAAAATTTACTCACACAAACCAACCCTCTCCAGCTTCAACCACATCTTTGAAGTTGGCCTTGATGACAAACTACTTGTCCATGTTGCCCCTACCTCGAGAATGGAATCTTGGAAGGAGTCAACACTATTATATTCACGTTTATTGTACTTTCTCTCTAAGACGCCCCCACACATAGTAATTCAAGGGGTTCAAATTCAATGAGCTAGGAAGTGATATTTCCTTTGTCCAAATTGTAGGAATACAATTTTTGTACAAGATGGGAAGTTTATGCCGGAGTTTTAAATTGCTGGAAGACATAAGCCCTTCCAGCAGCCATAAGGTTATAGTAAAGAGCATGTAAAGCACTGCCAGTGACTGTTCTATATACCAAAGTAATCCTTTTATTATTATTATTTAATTCATGCAGTGAAAACTTGCTAGAAGAGGAATGTCTATGGACCTGGTATTCAACTAGATTGAACTATCTTGTTAACTGAGGCCAATAATATTGATGATCAGCGTAAGATAGTTTTGGATGGATCTAAAAAGACTGCAGTCCATCAGTACACTCTTAATCAAATATATCAGTTCAACAACTGATCCTTACATTTCAGTTTTTGAAGTGTTATCATAACCTTTTTCAATGAGACAAGATACCGGAAGTTTAAAGTTGGAAGTGTGTCCTAAAATGTATTATACTAAGGCAGAGGCGTTGCTAGCTTTCATCATTTGGGGGTGTACCTCCAGAAATTATCAGCACTGATTTGTATTTACTTACATAAATAGCTATTTTCTATATATGTAGCTGCAGAGGGTGCCTTTGTTACAGGTTTAAATAGACGAAAATAGAAACAAAGAATGAAGGTTGAATTAATCTGCGGCAATGACTAAGTTAATGGTAAAACATTTCTATTAAAAGGACGTATTAATGCAGCGATAACCCAAAAAGAGGATATTATACTGTCAGGGTTGAAGTGTTTATTTTTTTTTCTTTGTAAAAAATATTTAGACAGTACAATGGCTCACTTATTAGCATAAACACTCTCAAAAAGTTATACATAAGTAGAAGTCTTTACTACTAATATCAATTTGCCAGCCATCTTAGAAGACATATGAAGACATTCTTGTGATGTATCACAAGGAATTAATAATCATTCCATCCCCCTTGTTCATTTAAGTAGCTGCTCTTCACTGTTGGGAGATAATGAGCCTATAAATTTTAAGGATCTCTTCAAAAGTAGAGATGAGCTAATGTAGCATTCGGGAATTGTCTCCTTAGGGTAAATAAACTCATTCCTATGCTATTCTTCTTTAATTTTCATATGCCACATATAAAAAGACAAAAAAAAAGGAAGGTTGGGTCCACACGCTCCATTGCGTTGGAGGCTCTCAATATACAATATGTCCGCAAGGAGCTTGTATAAATGAAAGTATCCCCCCCCCATTCATTTAGTTTCCAAACGGCTCCAAAAGCTGAATAAAACGAACACTGGGATCGATAAAGTGGGATGCAGATCGGTCATGAGAAATTAATTCACCGTTTCCAGAGAGAGATGGGTAAGATATCGTCTTGCTCCGTCAACATAATTCACCAACAAGTCCAAAAAATATTAAAAGGAGGAGAGGCTTTGCTCTTTCTGCAAGGATCGCACGGAGTCATCCTTTCATCTTTTTTATGAATGCAGTAGAGTGATATCTCTTAGGGAAATCTTGGAACAGAAAATTAGGGACGCACTTTGAATAGAACTAAGAAGAGAAAATTGGCTGGTGGCTATGTCACCGTCCACTCAGGCTTACCTAAAGGCTGTAGAAGAATAAACGGCTAGATAATTTGAGAATATATATTTATATTATTCTTCACATGGAAAAAGTATTATCTTACAAAATGTTCAACTGTCAAATTAGAAAAAATGGAAGTACACTAAACAAATCTAAAATTTTTCAAAATATTTTGTTCCAATTTCAATAAATTTAAAAAAATCGAAAATAATACAATGCATACCACTAGTTAAGATCAACCAGTATAATAAACTTAAAGTCGTGATGAAACAATAATACGCGTACATCAGATTGTTAGACCATTGCAATGATAGTCTTTTTTAGTTGTTTTCAATTTGGATAATCCATAAATTTGTCAAAAAGAGGGATCTTATAGTGATAAAATATCTTGAGTTTTGCTTGCCCCTAGGCAAAATGAACAGAGTTATATATTTTCCATAGCTGTTATCATTGTTTTTGTGCCTGTGCAGCTGCTTATTATATAGTATAATAAGGCATTATGACAGCTAAGATGCTCAAATGCCCAAGATTCTTCAATTTTTCAGGATTACTAGTTTGACTTTCAGTTGGTTTTTTTTCTACACAATAGTGGATGATGTTTTTACAACTCTATCTACATATTCCTTAATAAAAAACATTTTAATAATGTTATGTCTTATTTCATAAATTAAGAACCCTTTTTATTTAAAAAAAAAACACCTTTTTGAAATACGAGTATCAATTAACGATTTTCAAGAGCTTGAATGATTCCTAAACATTTATGCAAACATATATTTAATGGTTTTTATATTCTTAGAATGTATATAGTTTTTGATTACCCATTATACCTTCTTTTAGAATAAATTGCCTTATTTCCTTCCACGATTATTCATCAAGATGTATACTAATATATAAAATATTTTACCATGTACCTTTATTCAAACTTTTACATATAATGGGTTATCTCCCAAGATCCCGGGATTTCTCAGAGATTTACACCTTTGAGAAATTCCCAAGCTATTCCGTATTTAATTATTATATAACAACCTTCATTAAATAATAATTCATCAGAGGTGTATAAAATATGCCCTAGAATGCATGAGCGGCTTTTTGAAAAAGGAAAATTGGAAAAACTTCTTCTTTTTTTTTTTGGAAAAGATGTTTTTATTATCATTTTATTCTTGAAAACGGAACATCTAAGTGTAAATTAATCACTAGTGAGTGTAGACTTGTAGAACCATAAGTAAATTACGAAAAAGTGGTTTTTATAGAATCAAATAAAGACAACTCAAAATAAATTTGATGATATGTTTAAATACTATCTTTAGATATATTTTTTATTCAATACGGTCTCCTTCACAAACAATAACAGCATCTACATGCGGGCAAACAGATTAGTAGATATTGACAGTTAAGGCTATGTCCATGATGACCACACCGTCATGATGGTAGTTTGGAGTGAGTCCAAATTTGGATGATAAGTGTGACAGATGTTTTTCTCCAAAATACCATAAACTGCAAAAGTCCAAGAGCTTGAGGTCCGAGACAAAGCGGACCTAATGGAAATAGGGCAGAAGGCGTCCATATTATTGCAGCTGAAAGGAATACTCCTTAATTGACTTAATAATGCTGTAGGCAGTCCATATGGGTATGCTAACAATATCAGTACTCTTATAGGCATTGATGCTTAACAAATACAGCTTAACAAACTGGATATAACAGCTAGTAATCATAAATCTATAAAGGGGGTATGAATCATGTCTCCGAAAGCGAAAGTGGGTTTTCAAGTTGTGAATCTGTAAATGATTGTTTTATTTCGAAAGATATTGTCATTATTATTTAATTCTTGAAGACAGAAATAATAACTAAATGCATGTGCTTATGAAACATAAAGATTAACTATGAATGTTTTCTCTGGAGTTATAAGCGTAAGTCCTTGTTGGAATCGGAGTAAAATTTAGTATCGACATGGAAGTCATTCTAAGCGTATATGTCCTTGCTAGATAAGAAGAAAGATTTGTGTTTATTTCCTTCCTTATCCGGCTGCTTGTAATTGATCTAATAAGATGTCATGACAAGTAAGCTGCTAATAGTAAGCTTCAGGACTATCATGTTCATTTTTGGGGAAGTTTTATCTTCACACATCAGCAGGACATATTTAATGCATCAATAGTTATAAGTCTTAGTTCTTGTTGGACTCAAGGTAGAATTGAGCATCGAAAACAGAGTAACTTATGCCAATGTTATTGTTTGATACAGAGTGGGACCTGTGTTTACTTCCTTGCTCTTATAAAAGCTTGAAGGTAATCTAATTAAACGTCATTACAGCTCAGTTGCTCTCCACCAAACTATCCTTCAAATGTTTTCCCTATTTCTTTACATACACAAAAGGCTTGCGATTTACAACCCTCTATATAGATTAAAAAATAATTTCCGAGAGATTTTGTCCACGAACTGGTTTTGTTCTACTACTGGTTTTTAAAAATATAGACAGCTGATTAAATATGTACAGGATTGTCGAGATAAATTAGAAAAATCTTTAAAGGCTTATAACGAACATGCTAGATGGGATAGAACCATAACTTTTTGATCGTTTGATTGCTACATTTAAGGAAATTTAATTATTTATGATGAAATCCGCCTTTCTTAATAACCTCAGCCACACTGCGCTAAGAGATTTTGGTAGATGCGGGCGACCTCGTGCATATCCAGATCGATCATTATACGGGTAATGGACTTCTCAAGGCCTCCACAGACGAATGTTACTTGGTACGGATGGGTTTTTTGGAGCACAAAAATCGTGCCTCTAAAAGTGAGGACATTTTATGGTCAGGACATCTTTCCTTTTTCGGCCCTAAAGTCTGGTTCACTGAGTTACTTTATGGGGCTACTCCATCTATCTAAGTAACTTAAATTAAAAAGTAAAAAGCCAGAACCAGTACAATGGAAAAGCTGGATCTGCATGAGGTCACTCGGGGCCGCCGTGTGGCCGAGGTTATCAAGAGAGACAGATCTCATTATGAATAATTGAATTTAATTAAATGTAGCTTTCAAATAATAAAGAAATGATGATTCTATAGTTTGTTCGTTGAAAACCTAAAAGATTTTCCCAATTTATACGGACCACCCTGTATAACAGGAGTAATTTGTTGAAAAATGGTAATCATCTATTTTTATCAAGATATTGATAGACTTATTTTGGTATTTTATCGTTATGCTTTATGGTGCCTGCATTTATAGGCAGATTAATAATTACAATTGCTTTCTTTTTTATTGAATTCCCATCCTATTTACTCTTTTATTATTTGTATCTCATAATAATTACTATTGAAAAGGTTGAAAATAAGAAAATATTGATAATATAATTAATTACATTATCTATTTTTATTAGTTGTAGATATTATAGAATCCAGTTGTTAAAATGGCTCCAAAAATGATTATTTGTTTAAAGAAAATGCACGCATAATAAATGATGAAACAATTTTAATTAATTGGAAAAAACATTTCAAAAGTAAATTCATTCCCTGTATTTTTATTCTTAGTGAATCTAATTTAGAGCATTTCATTCTTATTTTTTTAAATTATACATATTTTGTGACTTGATAAAGTGTTTGTTTTTTCCTTAAATAGTTATGCATCAAATGTTCAAAAACGTTCATTTTCTCTTCTTATACCCCATACCGACATACAAATCCACATATTGATAGAGTTGTACATGATAAGCATTTTAGAGTGTGCGGTTTTTGGGTGTTGGAAAGTTTTTTTGTTTATTTTTCAATATGTTATCATGTTGAGCTGGGAAAAACTAAGCTTAACTATTTACAATGTGTGTCAGCGAATCGGGGAAAAAACTTATGCAAGTTAAATACCTCGTACAGGCTGGGCGAGTGGTGTTAGGAAAAATCTTTATTTATGCAATTAATTGTTTGCATCTTCAACTTTCATTTTTCAAAATGTACATCTTCTGCGCTAACCATGCACCTGAAGACACTGCATACCCTAACAGAATAGACGTCCGACATAGCATCCCATTGCTCCTTAAAAGCAGCTTTAAGGGCGTTGGCTGAGAACCGGGGATTGGCACAGGCTCCACATTCCACATACGTCCATATTCCATAATCTAGAGGAGCAGAGTCAGGGAATGATGGGGGTCCTAAAGTTGGACGGTTAGAAATCAGCCAGGTTAGATTGGCACTACTCCCGGACTGTATTGGTCTTGTTCCATGGATCACTTTCTTGCTGCTAAACGTAGTTAACCTTAAGATGGGTCTTACCCAACCAAGGCTCCACGGCTGTTTCCATAACCTCAACATATTTTTTTGCTCCGACCCTGAGCCCTTTTGGGAACCAATATGAGCGGATGCACTCATCCAATGTCAGAACCCCAAACATCATTGCGCTCCCTGGAGGGCTTTATGGTATAGATGGAGGAAACACATCTACCTTGAAGGCAAGTTGCTGTCTGACCAAAAATTCCACGCCTGGTCCACAGTCCACTTCTTCTTGTCTGAGAAGACCAGGACTGTGGAATGCAGTTTCCACTTCAGCCAATTAATTACCCGTTTTCCACTATCCTATGTGCTGATTTTAGCAGATTCAGTAAGTAGCTGACATTTCATTCTGACATATAAGGTTATTTCAAGGTCCCCCACCCCTCTACGCACTGTGGCCTCTAAGGCACTCAACTCCCTTGAAAGTTTTGTTATGGCTCTATTTGGATTGTTCCCCATAGTGTCCCACAATTCCACTAAAATCTAATCAGTCCTCATGTTGTTCTCCGCTCCAATCCCCGGCTTCCTCTCCAAACTTTCCTTATCCTTTGATCTTATTCTTCACCTCATACCGGCGGGATATATTTTATACATTACTGTTCCTTCTTTTTCATCAAACAATTAAAACCTTACAATTTACAATTCGATAGATTGATATATATTGCACGTTGGAGACTTGGAAGAATGAAATAAGGACCATAGTATGACCAAAAAGACTAAAGAATTATTTATTTGCCACTAAATGATTAATAAACTTGAAGCAGAAATGCGACGAACTGAAGAGAAGAGAAAAAAAAAGATTCAAGAAAAAAAGAACGATAAACTATCTTATCTAGATACCTGATGACGTACAGATTGAGTTTCTTTTCACTAACTATTGGTTTAGGCTTCATTTGACATAAATTTATAATTAACGTTTTAGTCTTCTTTATCCAATTTACTATTTAAACAAATTTTCAGTTTTAATATAGTCAAATAGATATTTTTTTAATTTGTATGTGAAATCCTAGAGGTGAACACTTGATTTATAATGGATATTCATGGGTGTCTTTTTATTTATATATAAATAGGTAGATACTAAGCTTTTTAGTAATATCGGTAGGTTGTGTTTTTAATTTAAATTATACCTATAAAATATTCATCAACGGCACAAACGTCTGATTTCTTTTCGCGGGTGGGATCAGTTTAAGGAATTCAAAAAAAGCTTACTATTATTGATAACGATAAAAGTAATAATACATATTATGTTCAAATTAGCATAAGACATGGGTTGAAGAGTCATAAGCATAACAAAGAAAACACGTTATTATATGTGCATGATGGACGGAGTCCCCATTACACTTTTCAAGCCACTACTTAGCTTGAACGGTACTCTCCCATCAATAATTTCGTATAAAATAAAAACATAAGATTGTTCTTCATTAATATTTAGCAAAAGTAGCATCAACCTTAGGACAATAACTCACAAACTCATCCATTGTTATGGCATTTTTACAGCTGTCTTATGAAGGTTGTTACTAACTGAAAATGAAGTAATAAAAAAATCGACACTATGTGTGAAGCCTGGGACTTGAAAGCACATGTGTTAAAATATGCTATTTCTTCTGAAAATATATAAGAAAAAATTTCACACTATTTATTTATTTTGAAGTATTACTTATTATCTCAACCAAAGCAGGCAAACATACTCATTATCAATAACAATGAAAATAAATGTATATAAATAATAAATTGAATTTAAACAGTAAACACACATAAATAAAAGGGATTTTTAAGAATTCATTCATTTTCCCGGAGAAGCTTCTAAAAGTGTATCAAATTAAGAAAATTTAAGTTATTAAAATGGTAATTTCATTATTCTTTTTTTCGTTCTTCTCTTTATTCTCTCTTCCAGCTGACTTTCTTCTTTTTCTCGTTCCCACCCTCCACATTAAGCTGATCAATTATTTAAAAATTTAAACAAAGAGTATAACAACGGGTAAATGAAAAAAATGAACGATAAACGGAGGAAAAAATGAACTTTCATTTTTAATTGTTTCTAAGGGGTCGTTATATAACTATTAGTTTGCAAAGATTACTACTTTTTTTTTCCTTTTGGATATAATTATTATTTTCTTGTGCCTAAAATAAAATGACTTTATATTAAAAAATTATAAGCCCGATTTTGTGTGTACATCGATTGTTGTCTATGAAATATATCATATCATACCAATTGCAAATCATTTGACTATGTAATGGTCGTATAAGAAATAGTTATTCTGGTTTAAGTAAGAGTGCAATTTTCTACATACCCATTATTTTTTTTATTCTTTTGCTAAAATATTTTATTAAAATTTTAATATAATTTAAGACAAGGTGGTCAGTGTAATGTAGAGTCAAACTCGTTAATGGGAATACTTATAAATAATGTATAAGGTATCCTCTTTTGGTGCCCTGATGTGATTTATTACGCTATCCTTGGTCCTAACAGCAGTGCTATGCTGTTAGGAACAAGGAGAGCGTAATAAATAATTTTTCAAAATTCTATAAAAACGTAATTAAATATTTTTGGTTCCTCTACTTCCGATTTACCTCTGAGTCTGAACGAAAGATTATTCTATTTAACGTTATGAGGTATCAGCTCTGTACGTAACCAATCAGTTCCAGAATTTTACTAAAAAATAATTATTTGCCACAGTTTCCAATTTATAATACTAATGATTTGAGAAAAATATAATAAGTAGTTTCTTTAGAGAATTATAGATATAATGCAAATCATCAAAGGACCCTATTTCTGCAATTCCTTCATTTTAAGAGAACCCTTAATCGTTGCCTTGCTGATTTAATTCAAGTTTTTACAGATAATAAAAATAGATCAAAAGGATTATTTGTGTAATGAATTTGATTAACTTTATTTTAAATTGATAATGATATAGCATCAGAGGTAACTGTAATGTATTCGTGTTTCCTTCCTCCTTGTTCTCTTAATTCTCTTATTTTCTTATATGTATATATATATTTGTTAAGTACAGTCTTTTACCTCGTTTTAAGTATAAATAGTCGTGCATTTTATCTATGTATCAGAGTAGGTTATTGTATTAATAAGAATATGGATGTTCCTATAAATAAGCCGTGTTTTATTCCTCCGCGCCTTTCCTTCTCCTCACTTCTCTCGGTCGTCATGGATCCCTCCTGCCTATAAATAATTGGAACCTCGCCACCTTCGTCAAGACACAACATTAGCGACGAGGATGGGATCAGGATCACGTGACCTCCCTGCTGTGGGATAGTCGGCGAAGCTAGCCCTGCTGGAGTTGGGTAGCCCTTTTTCGTAAACAGGGAGAACGCTCATTCGTCTATGGAAGGCGGAGCAATACGGGATGTGCCTCAGTTTCGGGCTCGTGGATGAAGAAAGAGAACCATGGTCACTTACAAGAAGTGAAGTGCGTGTCCGTGTTAGGGACCACATCATTCAAAGTGGATTTCATCCCATGAAGATCTGGTTCTCCGTTGTTCCTACTGTCCCGTTCACCTCATTTGGTTATGAATGTGCAATGGTTTCTCCTCTGGATCATCCAGAGTTGTATGAGGGTACATCGAGAGAGATCGATATGTCTCCCAGGGACGAGCAGGGTGCTCGTGTCCCTAAAACCTCAATAAGGGTGAACGATGTTTCTCCTAGGAACGAGCAGGGTGCTCGTGTGCCTTTAACCTCTATAAGGGTGAACGATGGTTCTCCCAGGAGCGGACAAGGTGCTCGCGTTCACAAAACCTCTATGAGGGTGAACGATGTTTCTCCCAGGAACGGGCAGTGGGCTCGTGTTCCTAAAACCTCTATGAGGAGTAGTGTTCTCCTTTCTCCGGTGCGCGTGCTGAGAGCAAGGCACGTCTATGGAGATAAATTTTCAATATACAAGAGCAAATGGTTTGTCTGCGCCTGGTTATGGATGGAGCAGATCAATAAGCTTCTATTCATGGAGCAGAACCTGGTTAAGCACTGGCATGGATTTGGTGGTTGGGGGGTGGTGTAATGTATTCGTGTTTCCTTCCCCCTTGTTATCTTCCTTCTCTTATTTTCTTGTATGTATATATATATGTAAAGTACAGTCTTTTACCTCGTTTTAAGTATAAATGGGCGTGTATTTTATGTATGTATTAGAGTAGGTTATTGTATTAATAAGAATATAATTGGTCCTATTAGACAACCTTTGTTTTATTCCTCCACGTCTTTCCTCTCATCATGTCTCTCGGTCATCCTGGATTCCTTGGTTTAAATAGTTTGTGTCTCCTCAACCTCGTCAAGACACAACAGTAACTTATAACGGGCATTTTTTTTTCTATAAAAACAATTACGGAGCCTTAATCAATTAAATTGTTGAAGTTATGCCAAAGTGCCCCCTTTAGTAATTAATTACAGATGTGCCCTTTTATCAGGGAGATTGATACCATTTCAGAAAACATATCATATAAGTTGAGAATATTAAGTATTACTCATTATGAACTGGGCCAACAGAGGCCCAGAGCGCAACTATATATATTTTTAGTGAAAGCCTATTATTATTATTATCTTTAATTTTAATACTATCTATATTAAAATCAAACAAAGTTTGTCTGTCTTCTTGCCTTTTAAGGAAAAAAAGATAAGTACCTTTGTGATGCCTCAACATAAAAAGAATTTTGCACAAAAATAAAGACAAGAGAAAAATCATGATTTATTTATTTACTTCAAATATACACTCAACCCAATATTTCAAATAAATATTCAAAACAATTATAGGCTTTGTATTCCAATTTGTGGGATAAACTAAGATTCTTCATAGTTTTTGCTATGGTTATACTTTATATGATTTAAGATATATATTGGTCCCGATGTAGTCTTTCATATAAAATCCGTCAATTTTTATTTTCAAGATAACTTTTTGCTACTTTAAGTCCAATTTGCGATACACCCAAAGGGTTAACAATAATAATTTTTCATAGAAATTGACAATTATTTGCCAAAAAATACAAATGTAATTCAATATATACTACCAATTACAAATTAACAGGACTACTAGAAAACTCACAGGATTTACAAGTATGGTTATAAAAAAACAATAAAAGCATTAAATGTCTTGGTAAAGGGCTGACACCGCTGAAACGCGTAGCAGAGATAATTATTTACAAACTATTATCCCGATATTTGAAAAATACAGGACCCTGCCCAAGGACTATTTCCCGGGAAATGAGAAACCCATGTACAAGTGTTTTCTTCAAGTGAAGAAAATGCTATGAGGAAAGTTTTAATGGGGGAAATATATATTTTCCCCCAGATTTCATTACGCAATGAGAGTAGAAATAATAATGGTGTTATAATTAGATGTTAGTTTGCAAATAAAGTAACTTTCCTTATTCTTTGATCAACTTATGAATTTAAGTTGACATATATTTTACACGATGATTTTCATATTAATTACTTGTAAAAAAGCAGTGATTGATTAGTATACGGCATATGAATATGTCCCCGAAATCTATTTTAATTGCATTTCTCAAGGATTTACGACTCATTTTTTTACTGCTTCCATTCATAAAGTATATAGTCCTCCTTATTAAAAACACCACGGAAATTCCAACACAGTCTAATAGGTGTATGAGATCAATCGTGTTAGACAGGAGGTTGACCATTGAGAATGTTTTTGAATCCTTTTTTGACACAATTTCATCATAAGCTCCGTAAAAGACAGCTGGAGATGCATACTCTTAGACATGAAATAAAATGAGAAAACCTTTACCGTGTATATTAGGATGGGACAGACGCCCCAACATTATCAGAATCAGCGGAACCTAATTTTGGTACTGCAGCTAGGTCAGTAGAACACCAGTACAAAATTTTAGCAAATTTGGTTAATGATTACCTCTAGCACATTTATAATTTTTACAATGTGTATTAAGCAAAACATTTTTATTATGGGTTTTATAAAAACATGTTCAAAATTTCTATAATCAAATAAAGATTATCTTATCTTGCAAGTTTTTTTGTCACTTCATTTTCCTTGATTGTATCAAGCAATATGTGATCGTGCCTAGACCGTTTATTATATAAAGAAGACATTATTAAGCTTCAGTTTAGAAAAAAAGAAAAAAAAATAATAAAAGTGATTTTATTTTTACTAATTATCATCTTTATATAATAGTATATATTTATAATTAAATTAGTAACCACTTTACACATATAAATATATAGATCATTCGTCAATTTTTAAATACCAACTACTTTTTTTTTATGTCATTAAAAAGTTTTGCTGAAGAAAGTGGAGCTTGAAACCACCAATAAAGCTAACCAAAAATAAAAAAGCGTACAAAGCAATTTAGTTTTTGCTGCGGGACCAATCACAAATATAGTCTCCTTACGTAATTCTTGAACTATATTTTTGCTCAACGGATCGATTTCGATAGCATAAAGAAGCCTAGACATCCACCTGTCTTTGTGTAAGGTCAGATTAACAGTCGAAAGTATTATCCTTTCCCTTACTTATGTAGAAAATTACCAGTATTACCAGTTCCTTACAATCCCCTCCAACTAAAATCTTAGTTAACAACGTTTTGCAAAACTGAGGGATATTTCCTTCTTCCCTTCTAGTCTATCGTCCAGAGACGGATAATTGATGTCCTTGATATCACAACAAAATAATCACTTACGGTAATGAATAGTTTAGAATAATAAAAAAAATTAGGCATGTACTAGTATTTGTGTCTGAATATGTGTTCAACTAAAGTTATTGCAAAACTTTAAATGTGGTTTTTTCTTGTTAGAGTATAAATACAATGTTTACATTCTAAATTTAAATATATATTATATTAAAAGGATAATTAATAAGAAAAAAAAGGAAAGGTTTCCCTATTTTATTTTCTGTACTGAAGTTTAATATTGTCTATTATATTTAAGAAACGTTCTATGAGTAATCACTTATAGCTCTCTCGTATCAAGGAAATTAGAAACACAAAAAAAAATTATTAACCATCCTAATCTTTTTTTGTCCACAGAAATATTTTAATGAAAAATATATTTTTTTTAAATAACGTACAATTTTTCAATTGCTTCATACATGTTTAGAAATTGCTATTGTCTTAAAGGTAAACGTTAACCGAATTTGCTAAAATGCTGTATTTGTGTTCTACCTACGTAACTGCAGTACTAAAATTAGATTCTGATGATTCTGACAAGGATTTCTAATTTTGTTGCCAACTGAATTATTCTAATGTATACTCTTCACCAAAAACAAAATTGGCATGCTAATTGGTGCTGACTACTAGTTTGCTCTCAGGAAATTCTTTTATTTTTGATGTTAGAGGAATAAGACCACTGACAGCTTTGGACAACATTTTCTTAGAAAGTAAAACGTCTTTAAATACACCACATGATAAGAAGGTATTATTTACAAGTTTTTGGTTGCTTTTTTAATCACATTTAAACTCATACAAATTGTTTAGGCTGTAAATTAAATAATTTACAAAAAACATCTCCAAATTTACATTAATCGTTCAACCTTTTTCCCAAAAAAATGAAAAGTTGAGAAGGCTGCAAAGACAGTTTCCATCTCCATCCAAACTTTGCCTGACCACTTAATATAGTTTTAACACTACGTTCAATAAATTAAAACTTTTTCTATTAACTAGGTACAAAATAATGTCAACATTTGACTGAATAAATTAGTTGACTGTTTAAGCCTTATCATAAGCCAAACAGACTGTTTTTTATTGTGTATACACGGTTGAAACTTTTATTTTGTATTTTGATTCAAACTATAATTAGATTCTTCATGGAACAAAATATATTATGGATTGTCTTAAAGTAATGGTTCTTAACAGGAAGGTTATAAATCTGTTTTAAAAAAGTCAATTGGAAATTTCTTTATATGATATGCGGTATATAAGCATAAAAACAATCCTGTACAAAAATCAAAAAAAGGAGAAAATACGAAATGTCTTTTTTTACTTCATACGGGGGGGTTTATCTTATTTAGTGGTAGACTTTTATTATTTTTAATCCGGAATGGAATTCATGAAAAATCATGGAAGAGGACAAGACATCTAATCTCTGAACGGAGCAAGCTCAAGTGGATGAAAAGACTGAAGAATATTTTAAATATTCTTAAGACCAACAAAAAATTCAAGCAAAATTTGGCTCTTTTCTGAAGGAAACATTTTCGCCGTTGATACCACTGTGAATACGCAGAACAGACGCTACATCAAAACTGAACATTTAGACACTGCCTCAACTTCAATGAGACATATTTTAAGAACAAAAATTTCAGCTGGAACTATGGCCTTGGGTGTTGTAGAGTATCCCCTCCTATTGGGGAGAGGAATGAG
This sequence comes from Lepeophtheirus salmonis, assembly GCF_016086655.4. Lineage (NCBI taxonomy): Eukaryota > Metazoa > Arthropoda > Copepoda > Siphonostomatoida > Caligidae > Lepeophtheirus > Lepeophtheirus salmonis. The sequence continues at coordinate 382,887 of NC_052138.2, forward strand.
CGGCCCAATGCAGATACTTAAATAAAACTTTTGAATAAGAAAGTGTTACCTTGGGCCAGAAAAGAGTTCAGGAGAACTTTGTTTTTAATCAGGACAGAGCTCCGTATCATTGAGCTGCTGAGACTTTCCCTTCTTGAGAGATAACTTTCTGGACTTTTGGGACCTAAAACTTTGGCCGTCCTCCTCTCTAGACGCAAGCCCCTTTGACTACTCTATCTAGGTACGTCTGGAGGAAAGGGTGTGTCCTACTCCTCACAGGAGTGTCCAGTTTTTAGAGGCTTTCATCAAGAAGGAGTGGACGAAGCTCGAGTCTGACTACATAGACAAGGCTTGCAAGGGATTAGGCCCTTATTGAGGCAATTATTAAAGCTGTGGGCTTACATATTCAATAAAAATTGAGCCAAGTACTATTGTTATATGATTTTGTTAAATATATGTCCTCACATAACCTCGCCTTTAAATCACTATATAAAATCAAACCAGTACCGGGTATGGGGAAAAAATCTTTACTCTTCGTTTTTGCTATAAAAATCAAGGTTTTTTGTGAATATGAATAAATTGTTCTGGTCAAATACTAAAACTAAACCAAAAATAAAACTAGATCTTCCTTAGTGTCATAGAAGTTGAGAAAATCCCGTCTGAACATGACCAAACGAATTTCGGTCCGCATACACTTGGACACTGGCAAGAAGAGAAAGAGAAGAAGTTGTTACCATGAGTCCAGACCAACTACTCGGGCATGAACGTGTTGTTCCAGCAGGATGGTGCACCTGCACACACTTCCAAAAAGTACCAGAAGTGGTTGGAGGACAACTTGCCTTTCTGGGCAAAGAATATGTTGCCCCCCTACTCACCAGATGCCAACCCGTTGGACTTCACTTTTAGAGTGCATGTTGAGTCCATGGTCTGCACCATACGTCACCCAAATATAAACAACCTCAATGACACTGTCAACCAGCACGAGGATGCCATATCTGAGGACTACATCTGCAAGGGGTGCAATGCCTTCTGTGGACACCGAGAAGCTATCATTCCTGCCAAGGGGGGCTACATGGATGATTAGATTAGCCAAGACATCATATTAGTTATTTTTATTTTATTGACATACTCTATTACTATTGATTGCTGAAATATATCTTGATAAAGTTCTAGATTGAAAGTGAAAATATTTTTTAACCGCACGCGGTACATAAAAACACGCCAATGATTTATAGACATATTTATCACAGCCATAGGCTTTATATTCAAATTTGAGGGATAAAGTATGATACTCGAGAATTTTAGCAGTAGTTTAGAACCTATATTTGATTGAAAAGATTTATATTGGCCCCGATTGGTCCTTTTAAATAAAAGCTATCAACTTTGCATTATCATTTTAACTACTTTAAGTATAATTTGAAGTGCCTCCAAAGTATTAATATGAATAATATGTTGATAGAAATCGACAATAGTTTGTCGAAGAATTTGTAAAAAAAATCTAGCTTACGTTTCTGTTGGTCACATATATAGTGTTGTATAAAATATGCGCAAGAGATTCTTTAGAGTTGAACAGAGTTTGTATTTGTCAAAACTAACTAATTATTATTATATTCTTGAAGAGAAAATATCTATGTTTAAAAGTTTGCTAAAGAAGAATAGTAACATAAATGATTTGTTGAGGAATTATATGTGAAAGTTCTTGTTGACTATGAGTAGAATTGAAGATCGACATCCGAGTCAATAAAAAATTATCACACAAATGAGAAATGTCCAATTTACATTTTGACAGCATTATAAACGAGGGTAGTCAGAAAAGTATCCGGCCAGAAAAGTGTCCGGCCTCAGCGTGAAGATGGCAGCAATCGTAAATAAAAGCTAGTCACATCTAAAGGACTCAGGAAAAAAAGAGCGGCAGACAAAAAATCTACAACAATAATAAAAATAAAAGAAAAAGAAATAAGGTGGGCATCTACAGCTATTCTACTAATTGATATAAAGCTATTATTTAAAGTGGTTGTTAATATTTTGTTTTATCTTTATTAAAGAATTAAATTAAAAATGTATTTTTGAAAATAAATATAGAGTTAATAAAGAACCGAATTTACTTTTGAATATTAGAGTACTTTGCTAACTTTGGAGTCTTTGGCAGGATTCCAATTAACACGTTTGATGCATTCATTGACCCACAACTTCCTTCGATTGAAGTCTTTTAAAAATAAAACATTTTTATGGGCAATAAGCCTGGATACTTTTTATTCAAAGTTGATCTATTATTAATAATACACTACATTGCACGTTACTATTATGAAAATTATATTGCAATGAATAAGTAGAGCCTAATTATTAATAATTAAATGAAGCTCACAAGGTAGTACATAAATTTGCCTTGAAGACCTTTAAATAAGACTTTATGGCAGCTGACAATTTTAAGCCAATCAGCAAAGAGAAGGAACAAACATGATATTCTTCCCCTTAGTGTCCACTCTTTCCCTTGAATACTTTAGGTCAATCTATCTACCATCTGTAGACAGTTACTGACCAAGTTGTAGCCATTTTGGACGTGTAAATGTTATGTAAAAGGTGTTTGAGTAAACTGATGTGAGTGAGTTTGTGAAAATGGCCAAAATCAAGTATCAAGCTATTATTATTATAATTATTATTTGAAATTGTAACCTTTAAATAGATCCAAACAATACCAGACATATAAAAGTTTGTTCTGTTAAAACTAGACGCGTCTAAGTCAATCCAACTCGTAATAATTTAGGCAAAAACAATTATTTTGCAAAGAAAAACACATGAAAAATATTTGGACTAGTTACAGAGATGGGAGCATGATCGCTGGGAGAAGTATGTAAACTTACAATGAGCCTGTTTAAAATCTAAATAATTAATATAGAAAAAAAATCTTGCATATTTGCTCCTTTATAAATTCAGCCCAATATTTCTATAATATATTTCAGTCAATTATAGTTTTTTAATCCCATTTTTTCCATGAGGTAAAATACCTAAGAATATCAACTATAGTTTAAAACCTTAATTTGATGAATGATACTTATATGGGCCCAATATGACCTATTTGAATAAAATGAGATGAGTTTCCATTTCTATTCTAGACTTGAGTCTTTGATTGCGTAATCAATTCGAGCTGTAAGCTTTCAAAATATGGGCATTGACAGTACAACAGGAAGTGAGGAGAGAAGGGGTGCATCCCTTATGGACTATTAGGTCAGGAAAAATGTAATATGAGTAATATACCATGTTAATGTATACCATTTGAAAAATAAATTGGCCTTTTTTATTATAAGGAAAGTTATTCTACACTCCCTCAAAAACCTTCATGTTCCCATTCCTACAACTTTGATAAAATAATTTTAACTTTCTTTTTTGTTAACGGGCTTAATTTAGTCTTTTTTTTTTTCATTGGACAATTAATTACTATCTGGAATAGTTAATTTGAACAAATATCCAAATAAATTGATCAATCAAAAATAAAACTATCTATGACCATTAATTAAGGAAAATGTATCTATAGAGTTTCATTTTTGAATGCGCGCTTAAAAGCTGAACACTAGGTGACCCCTTGACTTTAAGACATAAGAATGTAGCAAACCTGCTATAGTAGATATTATTTATAGAAAATTTCCTTATAGTCTGTTTATCGACCCTTAATTACTCCAAGCAGAGTGTTAGATACTCCTTCTAATATTTAACGAAAGTTGTTTTGGACATATGTAAATATAACTTTTAAGTAGTAGGAGATGAACTTGATATTTGTTCATTTAAAAAGTTTGGTGTACAGTTATTTTTATTTTCTTCATTCTTTTCTTTTGTATCCTCCCCCCTCTCAAACTCTTGCAATATATGTAATTGACACGTAAAAATTTAACAATATATTTCTTTGTTATAGATATACCTTCGTTAAATATAATATATCATTTTTTCACTGCTATTCACTACAATATAAAAGAAGTTATAATTTGATAGATATATTATAATATATAACATTTTAATTTCTTTTTTTGGATAAACATCTTAATAATTTGGAATCAAGTTTGAAGAAATGATATTAATAGTTGATTGATTATTACAAAACTCTTTAGACTACAAGTGCTTATGCATGGTATGCATTTGTAAACAAAATATATTGGTTATCTTGAAGAATACTCATATACTTCGTATTGAATAGTTTTTGTTCAGATTGCATATTGTTTAAGTTATTTAATACGCAAACGGCCTTCAATTTTTTAATGTAAAAGCTGTTGTCCAAAAATATCGGGTTAGGTTGAACAGAATGCTGGCTTTTGTGTGGATGCAACCCCTAAACGGATACATATTTTGTGTATTTCTTAGAAAATGATTCGTGTGGACGGTGCGTTTTCTTCTTTATAACTGGTGTGCTTCAAAAATCATAAGTTTGTAATACATTTTCACTCCTACAAATAAGTATACTAAGTTTTCAAATGTTAGCTTACTGAAGTGTAGTGGATTGTTTTAATCTACAAGGTGCTCCAAATAAATAAGAAAAATCTTTAAAGACTTATAACCAACAAACTAAATGGGTTATAATCAAATTTTTTTAAATTGAAAGCTACATTTAATGGCATTCAATAATTCATAATGAAATCCGCCTCTCTTGAGAACCTCAGCCACATGGCACCAGAATGTTTGGAAGACCCCAGAAACCTTGTGCAGATCCATTTTTATAACAAAATATACACACCATGTTAACTATGCACTTAATATATATTTTTGACCAAACTGAAACAATATTTAATTAATATTTAATTAATACGACTATATTATTATTTCATATATATAATATTAATAATATAATTTATATTATAAGGAAGTAAAATATACATTGCACCCTGTATACACGTTGGATGTTGGATTCCAGGTCTGTGGAAATAGTATATTTACTATATTATATTATTACTATATTTAATAGCCTGCAATATTTTATTAATTCGACTACATTGTTATTTCTTAGCTCAAAATATGTTTACCATATACATCATAGATCAGCATATGCAGTGCACTCCGGTGACTCATTTTCACCTATGCAAACATTTAGATATTCATACAGACAAACAGACTTTGCTTTATTAATAAAAATAATTAATAAATAACTGTTGTGTTAGTAGGTTTTTGACGCTCAAGAAAAAGGGGATGTTGCAACCATTCCGTAATTATATTTCTATAATTAAATATGGAACATATTTTTTTTTAGTTAATGATGTAATCAATATTATACAAAAGTGAAATTGATTATACTTTATGAATAACTAAGTAAAAATCATTCCATTGTATTGTATGAATTGTATTTTTCGTTATTATTGACTTATGCCTGAAGACCTAGTATATAAATAGTTTGTTTACATGAATTTAGATTAAATGTTTATTTATCTATCCTACTTTTTGGCAAAATAAATTAGTGTGATTATTGAGTTTGAAATCCCTCAAGATGTAAGTACGCATCAAGACTTTTAATTAATTCCCTAAAACTCTTGATAACCATTAAGATTAATTAAACATTTATTGAGGATCCTCATTTTTATTAGGTTTTTCTAATAAAGAATGAATTTCTGGGGTTTTCTAATGCCCACTGTTCAACAGCAAAAATATCACAAGAGCAAAATATAATAAACTTAGTAGAATTTGATCTCTTGATACTAAATATGGTATTATTTTTTCTCTGATATCCTCATGGCCTTTAGAAAATACCGTCAAGATTTTTTTTTTTTGCTATTTTTATGGTTCAAAGCTTTTCTAAGCCCTTGGCTGTCAAAATATGGATACATTATATAAATATATTTCAAAAGCTCCTATTTCTCTCTTCCTTTAAGCTATGGCATCCAAATTTATGGATTTTTCGTATGACATCATTTCAAAATACAGTTTTATCCTTGGAATATTCTCATGGCCTTATCTCAAATTGACAAAGGTATAGAGTGTTTTTTTGGGAAGTTATTTTTTTTTTTCAAATTAAAGTTCAGACTTTCAGGTAAAAATGAGGTACTTTTAAACTTTTTGAATATATGTATTCGTCTTGAAATTATGAGCCTCTGAATACAGAGTACCTCATTTCAACTCTAAACAATGATAACTCAAGTTTTAAGCATTTTAGAAATAGTTTTTTTATTTTTTTTACTGGAGGCTTTGAAATATATTTAAATCAATTATCTCTATTTTAATACTAAGTGCATAGAAAAGCTTTTGATTGTGATTTTGTTTCATTATATACTTTTAAGCATGTCGACATGGCATTACCTCACGCAGGATACCTAGAGACAAGGTAAATCAGAGGTGCATAAAATATATCCTCAAAAGCAGGAGCTTATAGTTGGCAATCCAAACAAATTTGTTAAAGCCACATTGCTTGGTTTCACAATGAAAAAATTCCTAACAAATTAGAGTTATACACTGTTCTGTTTTTTTGGTATCTCATGAGTTTCATAATTAATGTTAATTTACAGTATATGTTAAGATTTGAATTAAATATAAACGCTGGTGTGTCAATACAAATTTATTTTGTTTTTATTATAGAACGCTCTAAATAAAAAATTACACATATTATTATTCTTTTAATCTTGAGGACAAAATTCATATGAATTGATATAAGCAGTGATGAAAATCCAGTAAGGAATGGGCAATTGGGATGATAAAAACAAGAAACCAAAAATTAAAACAGTAGCCCTGACAATTTGAAGAACATTTTGGAGGAGAGAATGCTCTAGACGTTTCATTAGATCAGCTACAATCAGCTGTGACAAGAGAAGAAGAAGAAAAGGATATAAACAAGAGCATTTGCAAGAATTACTCCGATATCCATCCCCAATTCTACTCTGAGTCCAAAAAGGACTCCCCAACAAATCCTCAGGGTTACATTACGTCTTTTATGAGCACTTACGAATGTTTAATCAGGTTTTGAATATAACTGAATCCATTTAGGAAAGGACATTCACTACTCAAGAATTGAGTAATAATGACAACTGCTAAGGAAAAGAAAATTCATTCTCCATATCACCAATTTCAAAAAAAAAAAAAAAAAAAACTGGCCAGTTGTAAAATACAACGGATTTTCATCTAGTTATGAGTATTATTGTATTGAGTAGTTACGGGTGAGTGTTGTGGTCACAGAAAAATAACAAAGTAACACTGTGAATTTTCTGGGCGAGTTATATACAAATTTGGTAACTAGCTGATGAATAATTACTCTGGACATGCCGGCTACTACCACTAGGACACATATAATATCTGTATGCCATTCTAATGAAATAAATGTATATTATTTAAATAAAAAAGTAAGAAATTATCATACCCTATATGATCAAGAGATGAAATGATGATGAAAAATAAATCATTAATTATAAAATTTAAATTGGATGATCAAGTTGATTTGATTAATTATTGGAGAGGCTTCAAAATATTTAAAAAAAATTCTTGTATGTTATACTAATATTATGGCTAACGAGGGAAGTAAATAGACTATTTTATTAATCGAATATCAAAAGATATTTTCAGGTATAAGGAAATTAATGATTACGTACGTTTCTTATTGTTCCTTTACATATGTAAGTATTTCTTTTCTTTCTTTAAAATAAGCTTTATATATATAAAATTATATAAGATCAACAATCAATCTCTGTCTTCTAGTACCAAAAAAAAAATTCCCTAACAAAAACGTTACAAATGATGTTTTTTTTTTTGTAAAAAATAGAATAGATCAATTCTATTATTTATTGAATGATGATAATGTTTTTTATTACAAATACTTACTTTCTGGAAACTGTTCAAAGGAACTTTTTAATAAAATAGATTTGATATCTTTTGAAAATGGTTCTTCATTCATTATGCTTTAAATCCTAAAGCAAGTAAACTTTATTTGCCTTCATAGTTCCTAACGGTAGTACCTAGCATTGTCCGGAGTAATTAGGCGTTCACTATAGGACAAATTATACTAACAAAGATACAAGATATTTTTTCAAAAAAAATGTCTTATTTACTTTTCAACATAGTCTCCATGTAACTACCCACACTTCTTCCGAGAATACTCTCATCCCTATGACATGTCCAAATAGTAGTCTGTGTTTTTCTCTATAAAAAAATTGTTTACAAGGGTGGATTGCCACTTCATTTGACACAAATCTTTGAAGTCCTCTTTTTAGAGTTTATTTTTGTTAATATCGTATATTGGTGTATATAACTTTTATCTACAGATACTAAACGGCTTCAAAATTTGTAGATTTATTGCCTCTAAACTGCACCAACGATACTCAACTTTGTCAATTTTTCCAAAAACACTCACATAAACAACTGCTATATAACAACTACGCTTCTAAAATGACTGAAACTTTGTTGAGCAATTGTCAACAGTGAATATATAAATGTGACAAGCTTTTGTTTACGCGTGCTGCCATCTTCACGTTGAGATCAGAAACTTTTTAGACCACTCTTGTATATATTTCACTATCCTAAATGCTGTGACTAAAATGTTAAAAGTTAATCAAAGTTTAATGAAAGAAAGCACTTTTTTTTAATTATCAGCTGCTAAAAGTTCTTACTAAGTTAAGTGCGTGCACTGTATCCCTTATAAAAAGTTAACAGTAAGTGCATTGTATATACTTTAATATTAATGAGACAATTTGCAATCTTTTTATCATATTTCTTAGAAATTATGAAATTATTCAAGTGAAATTAAAAAATTAGTATTTCATTTCACATAAAATAAAAAAATATTAGATTGCTGATAATATATTATAGCTTGTTGATTAGGTTAGTATTAAAAAAATATAGTTTAGTCTTGGATCTGTTCATTTCTGAAGAGTTTCCTTTCTTCTTTTTTTTTTTAAATGTGAAAAAAAAACACAAGAAAGAATAAAAATAAATGTTCCACGACTTGAGATAAGTAATTTTGCCTTGAATATTTTCACCACAGGTATTTTTGCTACTTATATTTTTGCCGCTGGTAATTTAGCGTCTCGGAGATTTTGCCTCAGACATATTCGCCACCTCTTTATTAATTATATTATACCGGGTGGAAACTTGAAACCTACAAGCATGTATTAATTTGATTAGAGAGGTTATTTGTAAGGAAATTTGAGCTCTCTGTAGTTGTATAGGTAAACATACTGTGGCTGTTTCCAATTTCGAGATACAAAGATAAAGTAAAACGGGTCTGCAAACTTATACAAGTTACCCTAAAACAACCCCTTAGAGATAATAAGAGAATAAATAGCTATCATCTTTCCGTCAATCTCTAAGCCTGCAACTTAAGGGCTAACTGTCTTAGAAAATTATTAAAAGTATTCAATTTTATTGTAGATTTGCACTCCTCAAGGACTCATTATAGACTATTTATACATATAACTATTTGAATATTCCTTACAATATATTTTTGTATAACAAAATAACTGATTCGACAAACAATATCAAGATATTATTGGTATTAACTGATAAGAATTATTCCCCTTCACCAAAAGGACTTCTTTCCTTTTTTGTAGGAGTTATCAATAGGTAGTTGAAGGAAATCGTCCATGGAAGAAGAACTTGAATAAGAATTTGAGCTTTCATCATCTAAGTCATCGTCGTCTTCATCCTCCTCAGTCATATCCTCCCCCATAGTTGTCCTGGAATTTAAAAAAAGAAAAGAAATAAATTAGTAACCAACTACCAAAGCATCACTTTTGACCCCTACATGATTAAACAATGTATTTGACTATTGTTGTATTACTCCTTACATAGGACAGCCCTGGATAATTTTGCCTTAAGCCATTTTACCTCAAGGATGTATTGCCTTAATATATGAATAAATACGATTTATAGGTCATTTTTGATAAGAACTGATCTTCCTTTGGAATTTTTTAATCAAAATATGTAATGTGCATTAATATAACACACATTAAATGTGCTCGTTTTCAGTTTGAAAAATGATTGAATCATACCTCAAAATTTCAATACATTCACCAACAAAATCTCACTATTTTATGAATTCGAACAAGAGACAAAGTAGTTAATAAAATTAGTATAATATGAAAAACAAAAATAAATGAGTACAGCAATTATTCGAATAGAATCATTATTAATCACTTCTCCTTTAGTAGTTATCACAAGACATGATGGATTATTCAGGCTAGAAATAGACTAATGGATTGACGAACAACCATATAATAAGGCAAGATATATATATATTACATATTTTGATTTACAAAATTCAAAAGAAACATCAATTTCAACCAAAAATAAACAATCACGACGTATAAGCCTCATTCAATTAGTTATTAAGGCGAAATATCCTGAGTCAAAATTGCTTTAAAGCAAAATGTCCTGAGGCAAAATAGTTTAAGGCAAAAATACTCTGCGCCACTAAGGACAGAAGATAGTCCAATTTAACCCTAAAACTTATAAACATTTGTCGTTCATAATGTCACTCAAATTTATTTCAATTTTTATAATCGGTGCTAGTACTGACGGTCCAAAGGACCGGCCCTAAGACTGGACCGAACCGAATAAATCTGAACTGACTCATAATTATATTTGACTATAAATGAACAAACAATATTTTGATTGATCTTCATATCTTTTTCGGCTCAAACTCTTTGGGACACATACCCAGACATTTTATGAGATACTAATATGAAATTAAACCAATTTCAACAGCAAAGTTTAAGACAACATATATTAATAAATAGCTTAAAATATAAAAATAAATGTATAACTTAGTCATTCGTATGAATGAGTAAATATGTTTTATTGTTTTTTGTAAGAGCGCGAGAAGAAGGCGGGAGCGAGACATATTAATTTATTTATAGAAATAAAAGATAATAAGATGATAAATACAAACTTATTTCTAAGTTAATTAAATAATAATGACAACAGCCTAGGAATAATAAAAAAAACTCTTTAGTTTACCAATTCCAAAAAATGGGCAAGCTAAAAAATACAGTAGTTGAAATCCTAGGGATGTGTTATCCCCTCGCTACCTCAATATATCTTAACTAATTTCATTCAAGTGAAAATAATGACGTCATAATTTACATCTCACTAACCAACCTACATATTTTAATCCATCAAATAATTAGTTAAGTATGGTTTACGTCAATTTATCAAAAGTGTACTCCAAAAATCGGCCTTAAATTACAAGTTGGAGGGTGAAAAAGTAATCCGTAGAAATAGGAATAACTGATAAAATGTAATGCCTGACCAGTCTACTTTTTACATTATAATCATTTTTTACACATAAGTAATTAAAATAGTTCAAATATTTAACGAACTATTAAATATTTTATATTGGTAATTAAATAAATTAGATTTAAATCAATTATTCTAATTAATTAATAATTAATTCTCCTTGGGCGTATCACCTACTGTAAATACAAAAATTATCTCACCATTATTAGTTTTTAGATAAATACTCCACACCCAAAGTTATAAAACAATGTAGGTTGAGGGTACTTCTTTGGCTACGTGGAAACTTGAAGAATGAAATACTTTTTCACCAATATTCTATTTTGGTTCACTGTATAGGTTTGCCGACATGGCATACTTTATATTTATATCCCAAAATAGATGATGGCGTTTGAGAAAAGTTGAAATTTAATAACTGCAACCTATTCATTTGAAGGAAATAACTTCACTAAGTAATATTGGGACAATTACCACTTTGGAAACAGTTGAGGATGATACCAATATGGGGCATACAAAATTTTGGAAAATTATTTCTTGAGTACTTGATTGTTTCTTCAAAAATAATTATTTTTACCTCATAAATTATGAAGTTATTAAAATTTTAAAAAATATATTTTCCATTGAAAAATTAAAATTAATGGATTGAAAGGTTAAGGTAATTTATGTAAGGAGAAGAATCTTATTTTAATCTTATAACGTATTTCACACATTATTCAGGGAAGAAAAAAATTAGGAGTATTTTCCCTTTTCCTATTGGCTCATCCATTTCTAAAAGGAACAAAACTGGCTCAAACTTATAAAACAGGTAAAAATAATTTTTAGAAATATCAAGTTGAAAATTATCAGGACCCAAAAACTTATAGTACCATCACTAAATTACGAAAAATAGTGTTTTAGTGGAATCAAGAAAAGACTACTGAAAACCAACTTGTGAGATATTTGAATACTATATTTTTTATTATGTATGTTTTTCTTCAGAAACAGGAATAGCCTTGACACGCAGAAGAACAGATTATCAGCTCTAAAAGGCTGTGTCCATAGTGTACCGTACTGTCATGATGGTAGCCCGCAGCAAATCCAAATTTGGATTATAGGTGCGGCAGATATTCTTCTCAAGACAACAAAAACTGTAAAGTCAATAGGGTTACGTTCAGGGCTGGAGGTGGGTCAAATAAGGCAGACCAGAAGTTCGGCCATAATGTTTGATGCAGAAGTTACTATTCTTCTTGGTTTTATGGGCTGTACTGGACATCTTGTAATTGTAGGCCAGGGATGACCAGCCCATGGCCTGCGGACTGCATTATAGCCGCTTAATATTTAAGTATGTCCCACTGCTCATTTTCACTTAAAGTGGTATTTTTGTAGCAAGGAATTATAAACTAATAATTTCTCTCTGGGAATTTTTTTAATGAAAAAATAGAAAAAAAAAAATACTTTTCAAGGATTTTTTATCAAAAATAAATTATTTAGGATAACCAAAAATTTTAATTTTTTGAAAAATAAAATTAAATATGTAAAAAAAAGAAAAAATAATAATATAGATATAAATATCTAATCCTGCGGACGCTCCTGATCAAGGTTGTCAAAATGACCTTTTTGAAGTTTTTGACTTCAAAAATTATATCTGACCATTTTTTTATATTTGCCCTAAATTTAAAAAAAATATGTATTTCATAGTTTTGTTTTGGGATATATTTTTTATGATATTTCATTTCATAGGTTCTGTGGGCCCATTAAAATATCTCAAGTAGCAATGTATCCTATTATTTTAAAAGGTTGGGCATTCTATATTCTGGTTGCAGATGACAACGATCTGTAGAGGTGTCAGTGCATAAACAGTAGTGTGGAGGAGATCGCCCAAGGTTTAGTTTTTTTTAATTTTCCACTTGGAGACATGGGATAAACAAAAGTTGTATGTTTATGTTTTAGGTGTCGTTTGGTTGTGTTATTAACCTCGATATTATAAATAACAGAAATAAAATCGCATTCTGTACCATTACTAACATTAAATATGTGAAGAAAAAATAAATATTTATATTATTGGTTTTCGTTAATATTGATTCTATGAACTACATTGGATATCCGTTTTAAAAAAATGATCTATTCATTATTATTTACAAAAACAAAAATATTCTTCAGCTATATAAATTTGAGAGTTTCTTTTGATGTCAAAAGAAAATAAATTTTAACGATAATTATTTCCAGTTCATTTTTTTTATATATATATTAAGAGCTTTGTATACACATAAAATACATATGAGCTTTCTTTAAAGACGTACTCTTCCGTAAAAATTTTATGGTTGAGACATTTCTGTATCTTTCAGCTCCCATTCTCTTGACTCGGGTATATATTTGTTTATTTGTTAAATCCAATTTTACGCCTGTGTGGATAATACTTTCATACGGAAATTCCCTAATCTTTTTTAGCAGCAGTATGAGAGAATTTCAGGAGAAAAATAAATTTATTGTCGTACATTCCACCAAAATAATCAGGAATTATATTTTCAAAATATTTTTTTCAAGGTACAGGTAAAAAGTACTTACTGGGACTTGCAGTAGCATTTAAATACAATTTTATCTTTATATTTTTAATTACAAGGTTTTCTTCCGCAACTAAACGACAGCTGAAACAAAAATAAACAAGTTTTGTTTTATTCTATGTCTCAAAGTGTAAAAATGTAGAAGCATTAACAAAATAGATAACAGTGCGTTGGTCTCATTGCCGAAAAGGCCGCACAGACCTTTTACATCTCCGTTTAGACTCCTTACGACATCAAGAAGTCCATTAAGGAGTGCCCTTTTCCATAGAGTCAAGGAAAACTTATGCGGCAACAATATGACTGACTTCCGGCCCTCCTCCATGTGACCCTCTTCTAGCCCTGACCTCAACTCCCCGAACATTCAGTTTGGTGGGAGGGGTCATGGGGAAAAATTTCTGCACACATTTCACTCTAATTTGAATTTGCTCCGTCCTACCATCTTGACAAGGCCTTAAACGACAAAAGCTGATAATCTGTTAGCCGCTTGTGAAGAAGGATATGTCGAATAAAAAAATATGGCGAAACATATACTTAAATAAATACAAGGTGACCCATAAGTCTTAGGTCTGCAACTTTAACTTAATATGTCTTCAAGACGAGTGTATACTTTTTTAATTATGTTTGTTGCTTATAATTCATGCAACCTCCAATTATGCTTATTGGTTAAAAAAATGGAGTTCAAATATACAAATAATATATTAGCAATAAAGGGGTTTGAATTTTGGCGAAGTAACTTTAATTGGCGCGAGTTTGGAACGCTACAATCAAGTTTCATCGGTTCTAAGAGTAGTAAAAGGGGAAAATTCTAATATAGTCGTCCCATGTACATCCATGTATACCTTGGTTTGGGAGGTGTTGATATTCTGGCTCAAAAGACTGCTACTGTTAAATTAGATCGTTATTATTTAAGGCTTTACTGATTATTATTTTTTATTTGCATATTGTTAATTAAAATAAAAATCCAAAAACAATAGAATTGGGTGATTTCAAAATTATTTTAACAAGTTCACTTAATGGTAATTACAGTAATACACCTTAATTATTTTCTGTATTATTTTTATATATATTAAAATTATTTATTCACTTTTATACCCTTCAGGACAATAGGGGTACCGGAGTCCACAAAAATGTCTCGAAACTTTGATATGTAATCTGTACAAATTCTATACAAAAAGGTTTTTTATATCCAATTAAGTAAAAAATATACAAAAGTTTGTATGAAAATATTGTCAGGGACCTTATTGGTACCAAAAGGGTTAAAATGCGGCAAAGGATCCAATTAACAGATCACTCTAAAAATTGGGCAGTTAGTACACACACTAAAATAAAATTTTTAAAGAAGTTGACCTTTTTTGTGACCTTTGACCTGTTATAATCCTAAAAAATGTGCTTTAAAAACTTAATATGATATATAACTATTGCTTTAAGCATTAAAAGGCTTTAATGATCTCGACATTAGCGAGTTTTTTCGTATTATTTTGAAAATAGATTTAAAAAAATACGCATTCATGAGTGAAAAAGTAATTTTGGGGATAGGGGGGTGTTTTTGGACGGATTTTTTTTTCCAGAGTGCTTAATAGATCATATTGCATCCCAAAAATTGTGTTAAAATTTAACTTGCTCATTTTCATGAATTAATATATACTTACTATAAAATGTTATGTTACTTGAAGTATTGTTAGATCATTTAAGTATTGATTTGAATTTATAATTTGTATTTTACTAGAATAAATATAAGTTTAGGTAAAAAAAAATATTATAAGAGCTCAGGAAAAAAACGGAAATACAGTTAATATATTGCAAGGTTAATAGAAATACAAGGTTATACCATAATGCGTGTACGACTGATGTTTGACTTCCATCACACTTTTAATATTGGCGTCATAGTAGATGAGTGGTTCCGTGTTTTATCAAAATCTGTTTTTCTTGCCCAACATTCAGTACGATACATTAAATTGAAAATTCTGGCAATAGTGACTTCATTAACTATGGGTGGCTGTCTATTTTGTCAAAATCAGCTTGTCTTCCCCAGCAATTGGTACAATACATAAGATTAAAAATTCAAGCAAATCCCGATTACATGATGGTCAAACCTTGAATTTCTATTAACCTTGATATATTACAAACTACTTAAAATTACACTCACAAGTAAATGTTATATACATATATAGTGATGAAAATCACCTGTTTTTTATATTTAGCTAACTGAAGAGTGCATTTGCTTTCCTAAGCGTTTGTCATTATTATTTAATTCTTGTGAAGTGAACTTCTGTTTCTATTACATATAATTATATACAAAACCGGATTGAACATATGTGTTTCTCATAAAAGATTACTCATTGTAACTTGTTGGTCTCATAATAAAATTGAGGATCAACCTTGAAGTAATTATCCCTAATGTCATTGTTTATTCCATACCTTCCTCATCACAGCTACTTGTGACTGATCTAGTGAAACGTCATGACAGCTAAGCTACTCTCCTCTAAATAATCAAATTGATTTTTGGTTTCTTTTTTTTAACAGGCACAAAATACTATCGATTAGCATAACTGTATATAATAAATAGATCTTAGCAAAGGCATACTATGTAGAAATGACGTTCATATTGATAACAACTTTTTTTAAAGTTTTTTTTTATTTTTAGATATCACCCTCCTTCTAGTTTTGGTAGCATTGTCCTAGCTAATATATGTTGCTAGGGCCAAAACTACTATATAGGATATGCAATTAAATATATTTCCCGGCAATACTCATTATCTGATGATGAATAGAGAGTATTATTGAGCAATATTTCCTTATCCTATAAATAATCAAGACAAGGCGGAGAGTAGCAATTAATAATAGTATAAAGAGTCGAAATTGATTGAGAGCATTAATATCCCTTAAGGAGAAAATTACACATTCTATCAAAATCATTATTTTATATCAATATAATATATATCTTTTATCAACTAAATCATATGTGATGGGGGGAAAAGAAAAAAGATCTTATATAAGACTTGAATGAAAGGCAATTTTTTTTTCAGAAGTGAAGAACATAAGTGCATAACTTTTATTTATTTTTTGGTTGGAGTAATTTATTTATATAAGTAACCATCTAAGGATTACCCGGCGTTGCTTTGACTAAGGAAGGGGGGAGAATCACATTGAGAATGGTCTAATTAATTCAAAAAAATTTAAAAAAATCAGAAAAAACTTTTATATGCTAATAATTATAATATGAATGTTTATGGTTGTCGAAAAAAATTCTGATAAATCTAATCTAATCTTTTTCAGACTATCTCAATCCTGTTAAGTAAGGTAATCCAAAATGTCTCATTATGGCAAATTCCCCCCCAAAAAAAAAAAACTCTTATCTGCCTTTTTTAACCTTAGTTGTATTATTATTAATATAAAAAAAGTAATGTCTTATAAACTTAAAGAATAACATACCAACATATATTCATCTAGAAAATTGTCTTGAGGAGAAGATCATTTTTTATTTACTTCCATAAACTCCCAAGAAATTCTCGAAGAAAATTGAAAAAAACTTTTGTACTCTAATTTTGCAAAAAATTGTTAAATGTATTTATTGGAATTTAAAAAACAAAGCAAATCTACTAATATTTTTGTCGTACTTGCAAAAAGCAAAAAGTTATTAAGAATAATGTTGTCGAAAAAATAACCCTGGATAACTGGTTCATTTTTGCCAATATTGCAAAAATTATGTAATAAAATGTTCTGGAAATTGAAAATACTGCTCTAATTTAATAGAATTCAAAATTTAATTTCCAAAATACATCATTTTGTGGCATTTATTTCAAAAATATTGAAAATTGACGTTTGATGAAAAAATCGGAAAAAAGGGAAAAATTATTAAAAACATGAATTAAACATCAATTTTTAATGGACAAATTTATATACAAACGAATCTCCAGACAAATTTCTACAAACTTTATTCTATTTACTAATACTATATTTTTATTTTCATTAATTTTTTCACTTGAAATAAACGAAATTGTAATTTTCGCTGATTTCTTTTTTTACCCCATAACTTTTTTGATTTTGAATAAATTTAGAAATCGAACTTATCGTATAGTTTTTTTTGAAACTCCAATTAAAAGATGAACCCATACGACATTTCAGCTTCCTAAGTTCAACGGTGTGGGAACACATAACGGACATGTACACATACAAACACATTCTCTTTTATATATATACAGATTAGTGTATTAAATGCCAAAGTATGATATATTTGGGCTGGTGTGACGTGGAGATTTGGGCAGGGGTCACACCCTTCCTTGGAGTATCAGAGTGAGAGAAAAAAAATTGGATGCCACTCGGAACTTTTGATTTTATAAATCGTTAATTTAAAATAAAATAAGATGAAGGCCTATTGAAAAATGAATATACATGGTCGTTCAGGTAAATCTGTTCCATCTTTAACTACATCCTGAAAAATAACGAAAGCATTTAAGTCAGTTTCTTTCCCATTTTAAAGTAAGAGGATGAGCGTTAGCTTTAAGTAATTTGTGCAACTTTTAATTCAAAACAAGTATTTACGACAGAGGAGACCCGGAGATACACCATCATCGAATTGGAGTGTGCGGGACACAGCCCAGCGTACATCAACAATATCCTCGGTATACAAAAACGAATTTTACGACGTTTAGAACCACTGCAAGGAGAAAGGGCATATAAGAGAAAATCCCACAAGTCCCCTACTGATAAAAAATGTATTCCCATATTCATTGTATTTCTGAAATGTTCCTTGAAGTCTTTTCATGGGACTTTGATTAACGCTCTTCCCAGAAAAGTTCTAAGTAAGCTGTGAAACAGTCTCCACGCCCTAAATACTAATCTGAGGATGACGACAAAATTAGGTATTTTATTTATATATAAAACGAAGGTGTTAAATTTGGCCAATTCTTTTTTTGTGAAATTTTTATGTACAATTTTGTACATTGAAATCTTTGGTAGTGTTTATATTTAATCAAAAAGGTGCTCCTTGAGGAACTTGTCAATAACAAAAGCTCGAATTCTGTCTTTTCTGAAGATCTTGAAGAAATATTTCAAAAGTTTACTTTGTAAGTATAGAAAATAACTCCCAAGCAAATTATAGGTGCTACTCGCCGTTTTTCATGAGCTGACACACATGTCATTACACGATACTTAGATATTATCTCCTCAAGAATGACCGAATAATGACAACAGTTTGAAAAAAACAAAAATTAAACTTTATTCTGGTATCCAACAACGACCAAACTCGTACGCTAAAAAATGCTTCAGATTTACAACCGATAATATTTTTAAACCTGAAGTCAACGTATTTTGAATATTTTTAAACATCATTTATTGTCAAAAAACTAAAAACTTGCCGAAAAAATCAATACCAAGTTGAATAAAAAAAATTTGAAGAGAAATTATTGGATATATATATATTTTTTAAATAGTCACAGATTAACTACAACAATAAAAACAAAATCGACAGTTTGTAAAAGTGTACGTCATTTTTTATAAATTTCAGATTGAATAATGTTTAATACCTATGGACATGGAATAATTAATTTCTACAGTGGAGCATTGGTTGAGAATCCCTGTTACGACATTTCCCCAATAACACACAAATTTTCATTGTATTTTGTTATCAGCTGTCAATGTTTCTGCTCCTTTCCCAAGTGTCAGTGTTCTGAACTTAGACTGGTCGACTTAAAATAAGCTATTCTTAAGATCTGAGAAATTCAAAAAACAATTAATTTATAGTTACATAGACAGGAAGAATTAGCTAAATATCAACTAACTTTGGGCCTTTTTTTATCTTCTTTTTGTTTGCAAGGTAGCGTGATAAAAAGGTAACGATGTGATATATTAAAGGGTTATCCACATGATTTGTTTTTGGTGTGTAATTTACGAGCAATTGTTAACACTATCAATTTTCCATGGACAATCAAAAAATGTTATGCAGTACCAATATGGTCATAACTGAACTTTTGTTCGATAATTATTAAAAATCATTTTACCTCAATATTTTAAGATTGGTATTTTATTTGTCTTCTTGCGAATGACAGTTAGAACGTTGGAGTTCCTCATATTTTTTACAAGTTGCCATACATGATTCAGAATGACAGAAATTTATCCCCGCTTCAATTCATCTTGTACTGTTGTACTGTTGACACTATACTCTTAGTAAATGCAACGGTATTCACAAAAAGTATATAGATCGAGAAATTATGACTTATGGTTAAAATTGTAAGCCGTAGCGTTATAATAGTCTTAGAGCGCACTAGAATTTCCAGGCTAATTCGCAACACTAGACCATACTTTTATATTATGTATATATCAACAATGTACTTACCACGCATCCCACTTCGTTTCGTAAAAACGATTGGCTATCCGTCCACAATCATGTAGATTATTTGGATATTCATCATCAGAGTTGAGCGAAGAGCCAAAAGCACATGATTTAAGGAACCTAACTGAGGATGGAGACATTATTCCATTCTGAGAAGATGAGGAGGCTCCTGGCCTTTCCTCTATTTTCTTTCGAACTCGATTGAGCAATGGACTTTTACAAATTTTAGTGGAGAGTCTTTGCCTCATTCTTCGAGGTGAACTAAGCGGACTAGGCACGTAGAATCGTGAGCTACAACCCTTGGCCGAATCATCTTCCTCTTCATCTCGGCCTTCGAATGGTTCCACAGGAGAGGAAATTGGGTGTGTTGGAGTTTTTCCAAAATACCAAATGCGTTTAAATATCGGAGGAACTTTGGAGAATGAGGAAGATGGCGTTGTTCTTTTTACTTCTGAATCCGTCACAAAGCTTCCGGAAGAGTCCAAATCTTGAGGTAAGTTTGCTGCGTTGAGGGGACAAAACTTGGTTGGTTTAGAAAAGTTTGTCGCTGCCATCATGAAAATAAAACCAAATCTAGTGGATGCTAACTTTGAAATGAAGCTGTTGGGATATTCTGAATGTAAAGTTTCATATCTAACAAGAGAAATTGAGTAAGTAATACAAAAAATGACAAAGAAAAGTCAAACAACATCAGATAAGAGCAAAATAAATATAAACTCTAGGAAACCAATGTTGATAAGGTCACATAAATTTCAAAAATATCTTTAATATCAACGTAATTAATCAATTACGTTGATATTAAAAAATAATTCATAGAGAGTAATCCTGCCTTAGATTTATCCCTCAAAAAATAAGAAGCACATGGACTCCATGATTATATGGGTGACTGAAAAATTCGCCCTGGGAACTTTCACCCCCATATATGTATATATATTAAAACATAAATGTATCTTTGCCCTTATTTCTTGCCCTTAAAATGGGTCTTAATTTTTACTTGGAATAACATGAAATGAGGGCATTTTAATTCAATTTGGATGTATAGCATTTATATTTAATTAATTTTGTTTCTTATTATGATTACTTCGAACCATTTTTTTTTTACTGGTAAACTTTAGCTAAGAGAAAAAATGGGAACAAAGGACACAAACAAGTAAATTTGAATAAACAGTAAGTACTGCTACTTCAACTTTTATGGAATTTGTATATCCTACTCTGAGTAAAAACTACAACAACCTGTTATGGAGACAAAGGGCACCTCACTCTTGAAGGAATTAAAAAACGATATGTTTGCAAAATTAAGGCAAAAAAGCTTTACAAATGACTTCAACCCCATTATAAAACCTTAAATTATATTTGTGAAGATATGTTTTCTTCCATGATATATGTAGGAGAGTAAAAGTTCTATTAGCGATTTCATTGAAGTAAGAAATTGGTAAAAAAATCCTATGTCAAACTTTATTACCAAAAAGAAATGATTGGTTTTATTCACTAAATATTACTAAAATTGAATGTAGGAACTGAACGTAGTAAATACCTACTTTGAACACTTAGTATTTATACAAGAATAAGAGGTGAGGACTTTGGCTATGAACTCGAGTCCTTATTTTAAATTATTGAAACTTGATGGGACTCGAGTCTCTTAAAGATGTTGAGAGTTGAATGGAGCTCAAAATGAATGACTCTAGACATGACTTTTACTCGAAAGTTCCTACTTGAGACTTTATTGAACTTGAGACTATGTTATATCAAATTTGCTCACAGTCTGTTCAATTTTTTCACTAGAAATAAAATACTCTTCCATATAAATATTACATTATTTATATTATTTAATTATTGAGAGGTAATTGTGGCCATTACTTTTAAGTTATTATAGCTAGTTTTTATTGAACTCAAGAAAAGTCTTCAAACCCAAATCAACAAATAAATAATTATGGAATCTGAGGACATTTACTTATGAGCAAAAACATGAAAAACGACTAAATTTGGACTTTATATGAGATTGCATTATGAGAACTATTTCCAAATTATGACACAAATACAGTTCCGTAATTTCTAGTAGCTCTATTCTATTCAGGGAACATTATTTTCATTTGATGCCGGGCCTAGGAAGCCGACATCAAAAGAAAATTATGCCTGTTTCTTAAGATTAAGCCATGGATAATTTTTTGAGTCGATTTCATCAAATTATTTTTTTTACATTCAGGTTCTTCAGACTTGATAACTAATTCACATAAAGGAAAGTTTTATGTAGTATTTGTTCATATAAAACAATAGTACTTTTTCTAAAATAGTAAAATATTATGTTGGTGATCTTTCCAAGTCCAATCTCTTGGTAATAAGAAAAATACAATAGGCAACCTACCATGCCTTCTCCCAAATGAACCACTAATATAAATATAATATAAGTTTGATTCAAATAAAACTGCAGAATTATGATCACATTTTCCATTCTTTTGATTCCCAGACGTTTATTTTTAAATGTGCCCTAACCCTATGACTACTGAAGGTTGTAATAACAACATTTGTTAGAGTTTTAGGACTACTATTATTTTAAAAAAAAGATCATATGTATAATTTCAAGAATGTATTTACATGTCATCTCAAGCTATTCAATCCCCAACGAAAAATCATAGTCACATAGTCCTTCAAGAATTTTAAGGAGCCCTTCCTCAGATATAGTTCAGGTTATGGGACTGCATAGGTACATACTTTCTTTAAAAAAAGTTTAATGTTTGATACACTTCTTTCTTTGAAGCCGAAATGAGTTGCAAATTCAGGGTAATTCTCAAGACCTAACCTTAAAGTGAATTGTATTTTTTTTTCTTGGACATCAATTATTTGGAATCTTATCACGAAATCTTTAGACTTTTCTATTTCATCTGTGTATGTCTCAAGTCAAGTCAAACACAAGTATTAAAAACGTAAGTCTATGCCATATTTCAAGACAACTAATTTCAAATGATGAGTCATAAAGAAGATAATGTCTCTTATAAACTCCTTTTGACGAATAAAAGAGGTGGGAACTTGGAATTGAGTCCATATTTTGTATACTGGCGACTCAACTTGATCACACAATCAAAGGCTTACGCTTTGGACTCGAAAGCTAATACTTGTGTCTTGGGTTGCATTTGAAAGTCAATTCAATTTTTTATCTGGATATGATATGATACTATTTAAATTAGTTTTTGTTTTCTGAGGCTTTGAATTGAACAGTTTGAAAGATAATGGAGGTACTTATCAGCATGGACTTGCGCGTCCAAGGACTTGTCCCACCTCTTACTTTCCTTAACAAAATAATTTATTTTATAATTACTTACTCTATACTTTTTTATTAAGAATAGATAAAAAATAAACGAGTCAGAGAGAATCACAGAGACACAAACATAATAATTCTTATAATATGTGTTTTAGTTTTATATAGAATACATAAAGCATTTCTTTTTCCCTTGTTAGCTGAAGATATACTGAAGGATATTCCTTATATGATAAATATATATGTATACGATGGAGGAAAAAGAAGTAGAGAGAACAGAGAATGAGGATCCTCGCTTTTTTTTTTTGGACGTATTTCTATAATTTTTTCTTTCTTTCTTGTTCGATCTCTTCCTCTACTAAGAAACTTGCCCCGCTTTTGGCAAAAGCGTATTTTATATTCTTTTTTGATGTGTTCATTCTCCATCATATTGTTCTCGTCAACAAAAAAGCAGGCATGAATGATTATAGTCTATTTTTATATGAAAAATACATGAGCGTCCGAATACTCAATGCAACAGCATTTTAGCCCAGAGGCTGAAACTCACATTTCTTATTGTTATTTAAACCTGAGAACACGAACATGGTCATTGAAACTTTCATTTGATAAAGGTTGGGCCTTTCAAGCCCTTTTTTTTAAATCATTTAGGGTATAACTACGATTCAATGCTACATTTCGATATGAAAGTACTATATAGATGAAAATCAAAATAGATAAAAAATTAAGACAAACATTTCAGCTTTTGAGAATTGAATTATTTATTACTTTATCTTGATTACAATTAATAAATAATGTATATAATTACCAAAAATCGAGTAAAATGAACCTAGAATACCTAGAATATTTTTTTTTTTTTTTTCAAGTACTTTATATTCCAGCTGAACTTATAGAATATACCTTATATTTCAATTTAAAAAAATGCATTTAAAAAAGGTAGATTTTGATTGATTTTTGGTCAATTTACTTTTTAATATTTATTAAGAAATTTGGATATACTACATAGGTTAGGTTGCGTGAATATAGATTATAATAACATTCAAAATAATTGATTAAATGAAAGTTATAAACTCAGAAGCGAATAATTTTTTTTCGTCTGGAATATTATTGTAATATATAATCATGCAACCTAACCCATGTATTATATTTAAATTTCTTAAACAATATTTTAATTATTTTAATATTTTCTTTTTTACCAAGCCCCCCTTAAAATACAGTCCTGCAGACGCCCTGTAGTCTGAAATTACTTAAAAGATAAATAGCAGTAGATATAATTAATTAATTTATTTGCCGAACTTTCAAATGACTTAGGGCATTTTTTCTGTTTCTTTTTGGAGGCAAGGTTGCGTGATATGATAAAAGTAATGTCAATATAATATAAGGAAGAATTACTAAATAATATTTTTAAGTCAAACAAGAATAATATGAAATTTCAAGACTGTTTTTCATATAATTATAACATTTCATGTCAATAACATTATTTTCATATAAGCAAAGAAGGTGTAATGTGATTATCCGTTATTTTAATCTGGCGCTTTGTAAATAATCGTGGAAATATAGCTTTAAGTCTTTACAGTGGTGTATTTTATTTTGCTTTCCATCAATTTTTTGTTCTTTTCTTCCCTCGACCAACTTTGTACCTACAGAAAATGTGAATAGTGTTGATGGTCCTGATACTACAACAGCCAATTATGCTCAATTGATTGTTTCACCGATTCCTTTCTGGTAATTTTGATGTGAAAGTATACAACGCTCTGGAAGGCCAATTGTCGAAAGTATGCATAAATGAATGGAATTTGTCTATTCTGACCGTCATGTCAGTAGTTTTTTGATTGCTAAGGAGATAAACATTAATAAAGTTTGCGACCTCTATTTAACATACGAACTCGATTTTTTAAATGAATTTTCTCCTTAACTAACGGTCCAAATTTAAATTGAACCAATGCCAAATGAAAACTGAATATATATATTTTTGAAATAATATTCAACATTATCGCCTTTGGCGTCAACAACGGCATCGACAGAACCTCGGAAACAGGAAAAGTTATTAATGACAATCTCATTTGGCAGATTCCGGAATTTCTTCCAGATCCTGTACATCAGTTTGTATTTTATTCAGCAGAAGGAGTTATTGGTGTGTTGCTAATCTGTGCCTACACAAAGAAATCCATAGGGTTGAGGTACGGTGAGTTTGGAGGCCCAACACGTAGTCTAACAAAGTCAAATATAAAAATTATGATAATCAAATGAACGTTTTCTTTGCAGTCGGGCATTGAGGAGAGTCTCCAGGACCTCCAGACTCTTTTACTTCCTTCTGGACTCTCCAGGCAAAGGACTTGTCTAGATTTAAGAAGTTTTCAATCTCAACATTGTCTCGTCTGGTGCGGATCGCAACAAGGACAACCTGCCTTTTTCATTTATTGTATAATAAATGCTTTGTTAATCGACCCCAAACATTTATGGGTAGCCGCCAAAACAACAAGCAACATCCTACCTTCACATTCGCTTAACATTCGTTGTAAAACAACGGCTGCACACTGTTTATGAAAGTAAAAATTTTGTTTGAGAATATTTTTAAGGATTGGTGGTACGAGAAATGGGAAGGTATTTCTATTTTAGCAAAATCCCTGTACACGATGATAATACAAGAGAAAATTGACATTAAAGGATTAGTAAATATTGTACACATGACATATATTTGTATTTTAAATAAAATTTAGCAGTATTAAGATTATATAGTTTTAAGATTATAACGAATATTTTTATGACATAACTTTGAAGCTTTGGGTTTTTTTATATGCCTCTCTACGGTTGTCTATTTTAATATAAAATGCATATTTAAACGAGAATGGACACACGGTAGAGCGTAGACCTTTCCTATTTATTGTCTATTATGTAATTGAAAGTTTTTTGATGCCGTCACCTCTAAATGTTTTTTAATTTGAATTATTTATCTTCATTTGTTTAATTTTTTTGGTTAATTTTATATTTTAAATGTTTTGTATGACTTATATCTAGAACTCTCAAAAGGTCTATGGGCTCTCATTGTTAAGATATATAATCTTCATGAAAATGATATTATCCACCTGTATGTTTAAAAAAAACATACCGAAAACTAACATGGTAACCCTGACAATTTGAAAAATGTTTGGGAGAAGATCAGCTTAGCCGTGATGACGTTTCATAAAATTATCTGATGATAATGAGATGAAGGAAGTAAGCATAAATCCTACACAGTATCAAGTAATGATTAAGGGAGGAAATATAGATACATACATTGTATCATTTTGATGATTTGTTGTAGATTTATTTGTGTTAGTCCTTGTGGGACTCGGTTTAAAGTTAAAAATTAACATAGGAGTAATTCTAGATACATTGTATAAGTTTGCACCCACTTCATACTATCTCTTTCTATCTCAAAATTGGAAACAACGAAAGCGGAGAGTTTCAATTCAATTATCGTAACCTTTTAATAATAAGGAAATATCTTCGTGAAGTGCAACGAAGAATTCAAGAATATTATTTGAGTAATTGGAGAGGGATATCAACTCAATCGATCCCAATTGCTCGAATAAGTTTGCATGTACAACTAGACAATCATTAGGGTAGTTGGGTCTGGCTATTTCTATTAATGTATGTTTATAGTAATTTACTGTTTGAAGAGTTAATGGATATGATGACTTAAAAAGTTCCTCTCTATGACTCCTATTACACTCATCCTGTAATTATACTGAAAGGTTCATGGTAGATACAACCTCTTCCACATAATGAGGCCTTCCATTTACGTTCATGATCATCCAAAGTGTTCATTCTCCGAATATCTCGAAAAAGTTGAGATCCCTCTTATTCTAATGAAATAATATAATTAACGTTTTGCAAAGTTATTACACTATTATTGAAAGGTTGGAATAACTGAAATTCAAGTATCCGCTGTCATTATCTCTAATTTCGAGATAGAAGGAAATAGTATGAAGTGCATGAAAACTTAAACAATGTACCCAAAATTACTCCTATGTTATTTTTTAACTCTAATCCCAGTCACACAAGGACTAACACGAATAAATCTGCAACAATTCATCAGTGTTCCCTTTTTTGGAGTACTAAATACCCCCCCCCCGCCCCACCCCACCCCAAGAAGTAGGATTTACGTTATAATTTGAATGTAAATTTACTAATAGTTAAAAATATTAACCAATAGTGAATATAATGAAGTCTATTAATCTTGGCTATAAAAAAAGAGTTTACATATAATTGATATATTGCCAGGAAAGTTGTTATTGAAAGATGTAGTTACTCTTCCCTTATAATATTTTATTCATCTATGGGTATAACCATAGAGATTATAGATTTTTCGACATAGTCTCCTTGCAACTCTACACATTTCTCCCAGAGATATTCCCATCTCTTTAACCTGTCCAAATAGTACTCGGCGATTTTCTCTGCAAAAAAATTGTTCACGAGACTCTTTTTGTTTTTGGCTGAATTACTCCGAGTTGGATTGACTTAGATGTATCAAATTTATACTCAATAAGCCTTTAGATGTTTCCTATTTGTACACTTTTAAAAACAAATATTTAATGACTGATCGATACTCCATTTTGTTCTTTTTTTACAAAAACACTCACATTAACCGACTTAAGCTGACTGTTGTATAACAATTGCATGTCCAAAATGGCTGAAACTTTGGTAAGTAACTGTCAAAAGATATTATATAGATGTTACTGAGCTTTTATTTACGGGTGCTACTATCTTAAATTCACTTTTCAGACCACCCTGTAAAACTATCCATCGGTATGTTATAAAAATAAGAAGGGGTCACCCAGAGAACTTGAAGAATGTTTAGGGGTAGAGTAGCTTAGCTTTCATGACAATTCATTAGAGCTGTTTTCATGTAAGCAGCTACAGCGTGCAGCAATGAATTAGGCAGTAGGATTTAAACTTGTTTAGTGCTCGTACCCTTATTTTAAACTATTTTAAGTTACGTGAGCTTATTTTATAGTCCAATTAGAACTGTTTCTTTTAAACAACATTCGTATTACAATCGAGACTGACGATGGAGGTTCAAAGAAAAAGGATAGCTGACTTGCTCCATACCCATGTCAAAGTAGAAGAAATTGTCAGGATCAGCTGAAGAAGCTGAAAAACGATGGCCTGAGCCTCGCATGGAGTCCTGGCAGCGGTAGGGGCTTCAAAATTTGGTCTCCAGCCTTTTTAGACTCTGTGAAGAAAAAGATAGACCCGATGAAAAAAAATGAGTATTTGCAAATTTATTTCCAAAAAAATAGTTTTCTATTAATAGCTATTATTTTTTTCAAAAAAATTGAATATTACAAATATCCTTTTTTGAAATTTTTTCCAAAAATTAAATATTTGAATTTTTGTTCAACAAATTAAAATAATTTGATTTTTTTTCCCCAAAAAAAAATCCAAAAACTAAGTTCCCTTTCAAATTATAATCTTGCAGACCCCCCTGAAGGGATTCTGGTCAAAGGGCTTTCGACTGCCGTCAAGCCCAGACCTGAATCCTCTAGACTATAGTGTGTGGGGTGCCATCGAGAGGAAGGCTCGTCCAACTTCTAAATCCAATGTGGAGTCCCTGGAGCCTACGGTGGACAAGGAGTAGGAGGATATGAGTGATGACTGTGTGATGAACACATACATGGCCTTCTGCTCCTGGATCGAGTCCATGCTGGCGGCCATGGGAAACCATTTTGAGAAATTATATAGCTATTGAAATCCCAATAAACCATTTCAATTCTCTGCATCTTTTTATTCCCGAAAATCTGGGCGAAACTGTAAAAGGGAAATCAATTACTACACGATTTGCTGCCACACACTGTATAAGATGAAGGAAACTAACACAAATTCCACTCCGTATATAGTCATGATATACCAGGCCTGACGTTGAAATCCAAACAATAGATATTCTTATCTTTAACAAGATGTACTTCTGGTACTATTAGACTTGATCAAAATAAATTGGGATACCAGTTGTAAGGCTATACTGTATCCTCTAATCTTCAATCTTGTCCATAATGACCTCAAGATCCCTTTCGCAGGTTGGCACTTTTTTTTATGTTTTCTTTAGACATATCGGCCATGATGTTATCGTACATCAGGATACATTACCTGGACTCTGTACATGGTTGGCGTCGGTTGAATAAGCAATTGTTCCAAGTTAACGCCATATATAGCGTGTACACCCTGAACACCTTTAAGCTCCCATTCCTGTTATTGGAGGCAAAGTACGTAATATAAATGATTTTTTTTTAATCATGTCCTTATTATCGTCATCCTATTAAATCCTTAATTAAAAGTCGTATACTGTTTCCTCATAAATAGGTGATTTGAATAATCACCTATTTCCTCATAAATAGTGATTTGAATAATCACCTATTTCCTATTTCTAAATATACCTATAAATCTAAGTAGAATTAGCAAGATAAAATATTAACCGAATCAAAGAGACTTAATTAATCCTGTGTAAGTAAACATAATTTTTTTTAATACAGTTATTGAACTGTGTAAAAAAGTAACCTATTTATTTTGATTAATGAACATAACCAAATCGTTTAGCTGTGATAGACTTACAAACATGCAGAAGGCTATATTTTGTATAAAAATACTAGTATCGATATTTTACTTAGACAAGTAAATACTGTGTGCTTATCAAAATTAATCATCCATTATTGATAGCAATTTTATTCAACTGAATTTGTTAGTTGAACTAAAAACCTGAAATGTGTTTTGGAAGGTAATATCAAAGGCAAATGATGTTTGGCTTTGATTTAGATTTTTAATTAGATTAAAAGATTCAAATCTTTTAATACTAACACTTTGATACTACACTCCACACAAATATGACTTAAAAAATTAGATTTGTCATTTTTTTTATTTGGCTTAAATTTGAGATAAATATGAATTTAATCGTTTTATGAAGCCATTTTTCATGAAATTTAATTTAATTGTTTCCAGGGTATATTAAAATATTTCAAGTGACAATCCGTCCCATTATATATGAAAGACCTTGGATATCCCTGGTCTAGAAGTTATGTCTTCTGAGTAGATTAGATTGATGCCAGCTAAATAATTATGTTTAAGGCAGTATTATATAGGGGCTAAGGACCAGTCAGCTTAGAAATATCCTTTCCAGGCAATTTATTAACTATATATAAAATATATATTGTCACTTTATTTTTTTTATTCTTATCCTCCGCAATAAAAACGATAAACTATGACTATATTTGTTATTTGTCAATATTTTAAATCTAGAACCTCTTCATTTTGAAAAGTACAGTTTTTGAGGTTTGAAGATTATTATATGAAAAGTTATTAGCAATAGATGTAGTTACCCGCTCTAAGTCTTGCAAGATCCCCACAACAGCTTGGACCACCTTTAGACTTTTTTCACCATAGATAAGGCCTCCATAAAAAACATGCATGTTCAAAAGTTATGCAAAAATATCTTATAACATTAACCATAACAATTACATGATCTTCATTTAGTCGGACTCAAAAATGGGTAAATAATTATTCAAATAAATAAACAAAAATGTGTCCGTCAACTCCAAACCAAGCTAGAATGATTTTTAGTCAAGGCCTCGAAGGTCGGACGAAATAGTTGCTGCCGTGAAAAAGTCAGAAATGTGATCTCATCTTCTTGGAGGACCACGAGAGGCTTAACTCCGAGACGTACTGCCAATACTTGAAGGTCAAAGTGTTCCCTTGGGCCAGGGCTCCTTACGGGACAGGTGGTGCTGGCAGAAGGACGGTGCCAGCCGCCACCCACGCAACTTTACCCAAGATTTCCTTCCGATCGAGACTCCAGCCTTCTTCGATCGGAATTCTTGGCCGCATCACTCGCCTGATTGTTAACCACTTGACTTTGCAGTGTTTGGGCGTTTAAAGGGGATGCTGTCCAGAGTCCAGTACAAGTCCAAGGACCAGCTGAAGTCTGCCCTCAAGAATGCCAACCTCGACCAGTTTTAGACGCGCACACATGTATATTGGATTGTATATTTTAATTACGTTTAAAATGATACCATGATAAAGAGGTATTGTTTATATGCTATAATTATATGGCATACAAGGTAAATTAATGCGTGTGTTTTTGCAGAAAAATACGTTGTTTATAAATTATATTCATTAATGATATATGATTAATGATTATATAAACACAATGTAGTTCGAATCTTTACCATTGTAGTACTTAAAATAAATTAAATAATAAACAGGCGTGACAGTGATTCGAATGGATGAAAATATTTTCACTGATCCGTTATCAATTAATTATCTTTCGACATGATGGATTATTCATCATGAAAAATACTCATGTATCAAGTATTGTATAATGATCAAATGAATATAATTATTTTTTTTTAAATCTGAAAAAGAACACTCATTAATTTACCTTATATGATGTAACCAGCATATAAACAATATATTTTTATCATACTATCAAATTACAAATTACTATTACTATTACAAATTAAAATACACAATCATACCTATACTTATACTAATATATTAAGTATCATTTTTCGGCCAAGTGTCATAAATTGTCCTTTGAAAAACTGTAAATTTGGCAAATTGTCCTTCGGTATAAATTTTCTCGGCCTATTTGTCATAGAACCCATTTTTACAAAAAGTTTTGATTCAATTTTTAAAACTTAATAACTAAGCCACTATGTATATAAGCATGGAGTTTCTTCTTTTTGTTTATGTTATATTCAAAACATTAGAGTTTATGATCATGTCGCAAGAACAACAAAAGCGAAGATTGCAACTTTAATTGCCTCATCAATGTCCCCAAAACCAGTTATTTCTACCATATATGGCTCACCATGGTCAGGTATTCAGGAGGTCTGTATTGGTATTTCAACAGGATGAAACCTCGCACACACGGCCAACACTTGACTTCCCCAATCACAAGATCAGAATCCTCTTGATTATAGTTTCGGGGGGCAAGTAAGATCCTAGATCTGCATTATTTGACACCAAAATGTTGAAGAACTTAAGGGCTCTGTCAATGAGCAGTGGGCTCCCATGTCGGAAGCCTATATCAAAATCATCTGGAGCAAATTCTTCCATCGCCTAGAAGCCGTTATTTTTGCCTACAGCGGTCATATTGAAGATTTGACCGCCCTTATATTATTACTATAAATTTTATTAATAAAATTGTTTTTGATATTAAATGTAAATAATGGGGACCCAAAATTTGCAATAGCATTAAATTACAATTATATAACTGTAATGTTTAATTTCAAGGTTTCATTAGAGAGCCTAACGACTGCTGAAACAAAATAAACAAGTTTTGTTGTCTCTAAGAGTAAAAATTTCGGAGCAACAACAAAAAATAACGCGTGAGCGATCTCCTTTGAGTCTGTGCCTGTGTTGAGAAGACTCAGAGACCGTTGGCATCTCTATTCGGACTGCACTCACATATAGAAAAACTTATGCAATAACAAAATGGCTGACTTCAGGCATGCATGCATTTGGCCCTCTTTCAGCCTTGACATCAACCCCTACGACTTTAAGTTTGGATTTTGCCTTTGAGAAGAATGTCATCCTCACATCTTATTCAAATTTGGCTTCGCTCCGAGCTGCCATCATGAAGGTGCTGGTCGCCATGAATACGGCAATCGTCGTCAACAGCTGCAAATCTGTTTTGCAGCTGTTGAGGCTGTTATTGCTTGTCAAGGTGTGCATATTGAATAAAAAGTATAGCTAAATACATGTAGTATTTAAACATAGCACTAATTGGTTTTGAGTTGTTTTTTCTTCATTTAAAAAAACAACATTTTTTTGTAATTTAGTCAGGCTACTGCAAGTTTTTGTCCCCACTCTGTATAAAAAACTGGCTTAGGTGTTTGATTCGTTCGTGTTAGTATCCAAACTTTTACACGAACCGTTATTAGTAGCAAAATTGCATTCAAAAACTCCGAATAAACCTACTAATTAATTTCCACACCATATCAAATCCGATGTCTATTGAACATCATGACGGCACCTTTTTTTTTTTTTTTTTTAGCTGTCATATTGCTTCATTTTAGGAGGGAAAAGATAAAACAACACACTATCCCATCTGAAACGTTAATCATTATACTATTGGTGATATTTGTCATTTTAAAAGACCACCATATAAATGAGTGAACAACTAAACAAGTACCCAGGTATTCAATTAGTGACAGTACAAAAAATTTGGAACATAAACTTTTAAGAAAATTATTTTCAATAATCCAATTCTTCATAATTTAATCATAAATACATAATATTTGCCTATGTAGTCTATTGAAAAAAAAAAGTTTGATATAAGAGCTTTTCATGTAAGATCTTTATTATCTTAACTATTTAATACTCTACCTATAATATTTGATACATGAGTTTTTGGGATTCTAGGTTAGAGAAGTTAGACATTTGTTTTTACTCAAGAACCTAATGTTTGCAATTGCAAATATTTAACCAACATGTCAAAAAAAAGTTGGTGTTTTTTTTTTAATTAGATATCTACATATATGCGTTATGATGCACTTGGCATTGTCAGGAGAACCCTAGTGTGCTGCAGTACTCACTTTGAGTTTGTATTATTTTTTCTGTTTTAAGTCTTATGATTATAGTTGATAATATTGTAGAGAAAAACGCGTGCAAGGAGGAGGGGGAAAAAAAGACATATGGTATCATTGTTTAAAATACTGATGTGATTATCATCTGCCTGCTTTATTATGATTTTTGAGGGTATAACGAATGTATTTATTAGCAAAATGTTTAATGAAGATATACTACGTATAATTGACTTAAACGTTTTTTATCCGTTACAGTAGATTTGAAAACGTCACACTCCATGAAATTGTAATTCATTATGAACCTTATTCTCAGAATAATAGCTAATGAAACGACAAAGTAGAGTATTTTAAATATATTTGAAGCTCAAAGTTTAAAAAAGAAGGCTTTAATTAAATATAATCTACATACTAAAAAATAAACCATTAAACATTTAAGTTAAATATACAAAATTAAACAATTAAAATCATATAACTATTAATAATAATAAATTATAAATACAGAATATTGAAATAATAGATTGATCCAGATAATTTTTTCTTGTTTTAACATCGGAATTCAGTTAAATATGTCATAACTTTAGGTTGCAATACACAAGCGAGACGTGGAGTTTAATCAAAAAGATAATCACCCCTCTTCTTCATGTGGAAGTTGCTATATACAATTGTGCACAGGATAGATATATCTCTACCGATGAGATCTAACTAATTATTAATAATAAAGATATGTCAAAATCATAAAATTAGATAATAAATATACTAATAAAAAAATGTTATAAATAAATTCATCGTAAAGATTTAGAGCAAAAGCTAATTATGTAGTAATGTCCGGCGATATTATTCCCTATTAAGAGCATCAAAAAAGATTTTTCCCCGTTATTTTAGTATGCTTATATAACAACATACTATTATCATGATGGATATACACAATTGTTAATTATAATGCAACACCCAATGTAACTACCCTCGTTGTTGTGACCATTTAAACAGTTGTTTTTGCCTTTTATGAGTTTTCTGAACACCATTTCTTGGAGCCCATCAACCATAGCTAAGCCTTTAGTGATAAAAAAGTAATATTTATTGACTATGTAATATTGGAAAACCTAATTATCATACCCAAGTCTTAAAGCGAAGTAAGTAGTCTCAGACAAACTAGTTGCAAACCATCCAAAGCTACTACCCCCGTTGTTGTGACCATTTAAGCAGTTGTTTTTGCCCTTTACTGAGTTGTGTATCATAATTCTTGATATGTTTAGCTAAAATAGAATCATATTTTATGGTTAGATTTTAAAAAAAAATTGAATACTTACTGTGAGTTAGTACAAAATTCAGAGTTCCATTTCGATATTCGTAAATACTTTTTACTGATAACTTGATTGTCATTTGGTGTGGATGACTCAAAACATTTTTATATGTATTTCTATAAATGACATCAGTAACAACATCCTCCATTAATTTAATGATGGTTCCTCGAGAAGGGATATGTTTACCCTTGTATTTCTCCATAATTTTTTTGAACGTAGATGATTAGCAATGGATAAGGTTATATTACATGCAATAAGCATCGTTGTAAGGCCAGAGTTAAAGTCTGACTTGATGTATTCATCGTTAAATTGATTTTATGGATGAATATCGATACTCTTATTATGAGATGAGGATAATGAGTGGCGTTTAATTCTAGACAGGGGACTAAAGGCACATTTATATCGACAAATCCGACAAACCATCTGTTTCTCATCCGGTAAGTATTCTCCAAATTCCTAGGCCTCCATTTTCAGAAATCCAGACAGAAGGCGACGTTATTTTAGGCATTTTATTCAGTTCTCTATCGACTATCCCCATCTAATATTATTATATTAATATTGAATAATAAAGGCGGGAATGATAACGTTCATGATTGATAGAAGAAGATGTATATTATTTAGTCAATGATGCCATAAGTATTTCTTCTCTTCTCCTTGCACGCTTTTCCATTCTTACCAAAATTATCACCCTTACTTATGATATAACTTCAAACAAATAGAGAGATAAAACTAAGCTAGATTCTTTTTTTTTTTTTTTCATCTGTATCTGTGACTACATACTGTTTTCTGACGACAAATGTCACTCATGTAACTAGTCACTTTAAGGAGACACAGATATTGATACCCCCAGACACACTACCAACTCCTTCCTCCTTCAAGATAAAATTGGAAGATAAATCTTTACTATTTCTAAACGAATTTTCACCACTAAAATACGGTTTTTTTATTTTTTTAAGTAGTAAATTGATATAAGATCTCAAAATCTCACGCAACATAATTTCAAAACTTTGAGAAACCTTTGTACAAGCAAAATCTACTTATAAGGATGAACTGGATGATATTTTACAAAACCTCGTAAATACATCTCCCCTAAGACATTGGTTCATAAACTTTTTGTGCCCAAGGCACACCAAAAAAAAAAATTCTAGAACCATATATTTTGATAAAACAAAAGATTTGGATTATTATAAGCTATTGCTAATAATGCATGGTTGTCACAAATCGTACGGGACACTTGAACTTGCAATATATTGTACTAAATTGCAATCTGCACGAGTTATCAAATTCAAATACACCTATACGAGCTAAAAAAGTGAGCACTGCTCATTTTTCATTGAGGGTGAGCGCGCTCAAAAATCATTAAATTCAGCAGGAGTGCAGACTAATTGGCCTTTTTGACAGACCCCTTCCTTCTTCTCCAACTTTTCGGACTTGGTGACGGCTTACACGTTGGTTTTAGAGACTCCCAAGTACTTAAAGTGCGCGAATGGAAATTCGTTGATCATGTTCAAGTGTCTTTTTCTTGACTTGTACGTAATCTAGAGAGCTCAGGTTTCTTTTGTTTTGTTACCAATTGTTTAGACTTTAATGGTTCGAAATATAAATTAACTGATATCACTAAACACATATTATTTTTTGGATTAATTAGTTTTCAGATTTCCATTGACCAGCCGGTAGATACTTAGGATTGGGTTCAATCAAGCAAGCTGTTCACAGAGAAAAGCCTTTCCTAGGATAACACATCATATTAACCGTTTAGGGCTTGTATTCACAAGTAGCCAGCATTCTGTTTATTATAAAACGATATTTAGAGCGGGAAATCTGACAAAGCCATTTACGCTTTCTTGTGTGGACAGTGTAAATGGAAATACTTATGTATAGACTTGAAATGTTTGTAATGAAAAAAAATGAAATTAGAAAAGGAAAAAGGGTTGGTGCGTGTGCTCTTTTTTCTTCATTATTTAATAAGTCGTCATGGCCCTAACGTCTCCTTATGAAGTAAGCATTATTGCCCATCTTAGCTTTATATTGCTTTAAAAATACATAATAAACCGCTAAGCGAGCAGATATGAAGTATAAAAAAAAATACACAAATACTTTTCGGATATAGTAAGGAAATTTAGGTTAGAATTACTCTGATGTCGATCTTTAATTATACTTTTATTCAATAACTTAACTTATTACAAGTTTTGCTAATATTTTTGTAATGTCCAACTCAATGCACATTATTTTCTTTATGTCTTTTCTGACCCAAAAACAAAGCTATTTCATTACTTTCATTGTCAAAAAAAAAGCATTTCTCAAAATGTTATTTTAAAAACAAATTCAAAAGACACATGAACATTTGGAAAGTTTTAACTTTTATTAGGCCAAGAGTAAAATTTATATAAGATACAAAAAGGGCAAAAGTATTTTATTTATTGATATATATAATATATCAGTAATTTATTACTAAAATCTTTATACAATATCTGGCTTTGTTCATTAATAAAACCTTGGAACAGCATTCAAAAATCAAAGGGTTAATTATAAAGAAAATAACATATAAGTGGAAATAGCAAGTTATGTAAGTTAACAGTGTGTTGTTTTGATGGTTGTTGACTTTTCTACTGCCTCTCACGTTTATCTTGGTGTTTTTAATAATTCTTTGAGAGACACTTTTTATTTTTGGCTCAATTACTCCGAGTTGGATTGACTTAGAAACATCCAATTTTAACACATCAAGTATCTATATGTCTGCTCTTGTTTGAATCTAAATAAAGGACCTCCTTTCAAAAGCAAATACTAAATGACACCTCCAACGTCGATTTTTATTGTTTGAGCACGTGTCAAAGAGGGACAACTGCAAAGAAAAAATATTCCATATTTTACAGTTTTCCTTCGAATATGACGAAAACGCAAGCCAGGCGGCTATAAATGTGAATTGTGTTTATGATCCTGATACTGTTACAGTTAATCACGCACAAATTTCATTTCGTCGATTTGTTTGGAGTAATTTTGATATCAAAGATGCACCACGCTCTAGAAGGACAATTGTAAAAGATGTGGATAAAATAATGAAATCGACGAGTCTGGCCGTCATGTATGGACTGTTTTAATTGCCGTTAATAGAACAGATTTTTTTTTTTAATCCATTAAAAATAATGGATTTATTTCAACTATACCTATAAGGTACTAAAAATGAATGGAATTTGTACAGTTATTATTATTTTTTGATCGATTTAGGAAGAGAAAAATAGGCCTCAGATGGTTCCATTTTGACATACAATGACAATATTTTCCTTAATAATATTGAACAAAGTATTTTCCTCCCTATGAAACTTGGTTGTTTAGGCTCCCAAAATGGCTGTCATCAACTTTGATGACGTCACGTAAAATTGCTCCGCAGAAAAAGAAGCTGGCACTCTGAGTCTATGTTTTTCGCCACTTTTAATTATTATGGGCAAAATTATTATTCCCATATTTTCATGGATAAATAAATATTTCTTTCTCAGGGGATATTTTATATGTTATCTATAATATTCATTGTATTAAAGTCTTGGATTAACATATGTAAATTAGTATAAAATAAAAATCATCTGTATAAATATGAAGTACAGTTTGTATGCGTCTTTTAGAGGTGCCTACACCATTGAACCTAGGAGGTTGTTTTAAACCTGGTAAGCTCCAATTTGGGAGGAGGTTGTATAAAGGGAGCTTATTCTATAGTTTAAATTTTTAAAAAACAATTTTTTGGTGTTCAAGGAGACTAGAGGGGGGGGGTGGAATTATAAATCAAAAATGGCTGGCTTTTTATAAGGTGTGAACATTATTTATTTTATTCTTGAATGATGAACAATAAAGTAAGAATAATCTTGATTGCGTGAAAATCGAAGAGTACTCTAAGAATTTATTGTGTAATTATTGCTTATTAAAATAAGTACTTTTTAGACTCGGAGTAGAGTTGGAGACCCGCATCGTTGTAATTCCTGCCTATGCCATAGCTTAATGCGGAGTGGGGTTTGTGTTTATTCGTTTCATATCATAGGTACTTGCAGCTACTTTAATTAAACGTCATGACAGATAAGCTACTCAGCTGCCAAACAATCTTTAATTTATCAAGGTGACCACTTTAATTTTCGCTTTCTTTTTTTTTACATACCGGTGGACATTATTATTTTCATCTAATTTGAGGGTTGTCGCCCAATAGTCTTAGCCAGCCAAAACTTTTGCAGAAAATTACACTTTATAAAAGTGAAACAAATGGTGAATACCTTGCATGTTAGATGAAACGTTTTTATTTTGGGTCATTTTTGTGCATAACCATGCCCATATGTACTTTTTTCCAACAAAAAATATTTTGAATGTTTAATCAGTATTTCGAGCATACATACACTTTAAACTTAATGTGTCTTAGTCATGCATAAAATTTAAAACTATGAAATTATATTAAATTTATTAAAAGAAACATATGAAATATTCGTAAGTAGGCCATTATATAGTATATACCTAGAAGCACTAAATGCAATATTTTGACCATCTGCATGCCTAAGCTTAATGTATTATTTTAGCCGTTAATATAATTGTTTAATATGAGATATTCACTGCGTATCATCTTTATCATATCAAAAAAAGTTGTAACTAACTATATATGTGACAAAAGTCAATGACACATCGTTACTTTGAATGTATCACACAACATTTCCCCCGAAAGGAAATGGAAAAAAGTTTTCAAAATAAGTTAATAGTTAGCTCATTTTTCTCAAACTATGGAACTATTGTTCCATAATTGTTTAGAATTATTTACAGTTTAAAAGGAGCTCATTATCATTCAACCAATCAATGCTCAGAACACTGAATAGGAGAAAAGAACCCAAAAAATCCCTCTGACACAAAAACGTACAGTATATTTTACTGTTGGCGAGATAACGCCATGCACACAAACACTAAAATGTACATTATATTTGGTTGTTAGTTGTTGAAGTTTCTTTTTCTTTTCCTCTCAAAAGTGTTCGTACTATTAATAAGGTTGGGATTCAAATTAGTTCTTATTAAAGTATGAACAGTTATTAATGATTATTCAATTATTAATTCCATAGTTGGAAGAATTGGCCAACTCCCAACTGATTCTCGTTCTTTTTTTGTTTCTTATCGGAATAGAGGTTGTGAAATACAATAAAGGTAATGACGTGTCCAATACTATTATAAAACTAATTGTAATAATTACTAATATGTATGTTTTAATAGTAATAAAATTTGGTTATTTATTATTTCGGCATAAGTAATCAGTATAAATGTAAGCGTTATCCTAATCTAAAGACAGAGCCTCGGTTAAACCTCTTATAAAATTCGAGACAAATATTTGTCTAATTTTAGTTTAGAGTCTGGATCCGAAAGTTTGGGTATCTGAAAGTTATCCGAGTATTTTGGTATAAGGAACCAAACTGACCTTATCCGAGAAATACGGATACGACCTATCTTTAATTAGCCGTATTCGAAATTCGAAAAAAGTTCAAAACAATCCACCCTAATGCAAAAAATAAACAATGAAATTGATTAATTGATCAATTGACTATTATCAAACTTTGGCATCGATAATATTAGTTTTGTAGAATTCTTTTATTATCCACTTACATAAAATTCTCATCTTGAAAAAATATTGAATCAAACAAAGGACAAGTTTAATTCAATTTGCCATTTATTTAGTAATTTAAATATATATATATATATATATATCTTTGTTTTAAGACAAATGTGACCATTTAAGTTGTAGTTTTTTTAAATATTTTTTGAATGTCGGCTCCACTTATATAGAAATTTACATTGCATTTTGTTGGAACCTGACGTTTTTATATGTTTATTTTAACTACTTGAACTCTTTACGTTAAGGGATATATTTATCAAAATTTTGAGATCTTGGGATTTCATATATGCAAACAATAATTTATTTATTTATTTTGATTATATTAATTTTATCGTCAAACTTTGTTTATCTAAAGTGTTAAGAGTGTGATACCTGTTTATTCATTTTCCACTCGTCCATGTTTCGTCTGATTTTAATTGCAGCTTACTAATACAGTAGAAAGAACTTTTAATTCTATTGTTGAAATGTTTTGTTCTATGTTGAATCCATAGTTCGTATTAAAAAGTGACTTAAAGTAATATAAAATTGTATATAAAAGAAAAAAGATCTTAATTTATAGATTAATTAAAAAATTTCATCAATACCTTCTCCTAATTTCGTTTAAACCCGACACTGATTAGATCAAAGTTAGCAAAGAAACAAAACACTGCTTTTAGTTTGAGGAAATTCCCTTGCCTACAAGAAAAAAAACTTTCCTAGCAGGATAATGCATCTCATTTCGTTCCTTTCTCATTTTTCCTCGTGACGTATACATTTTTTTTTCTTTTTTGCAGAATTCACTTTATACTATTCAATTAAAAGTATGTTCATGAATGCTGCGTAGTTCATTACAATGGTTAACAAAAAAAATTAAAATTATGTTATGAACTTTAACCACGTATTCTTATAGAATGTGGGCAGTTGATTCCGAATATATTTTTAGATTTTCCCCATCACATCAAGTTTTTGTACTAACTGATATTTAATATTCGTGGAAGTATATATTAAAAGGCTATAATGATACCAC
Organism: Lepeophtheirus salmonis; assembly: GCF_016086655.4. Classification (NCBI taxonomy): domain Eukaryota; kingdom Metazoa; phylum Arthropoda; class Copepoda; order Siphonostomatoida; family Caligidae; genus Lepeophtheirus; species Lepeophtheirus salmonis. The sequence continues at coordinate 424,666 of NC_052138.2, forward strand.
GTGTTCCTTTTCTGTATGAATGTATTTCTCTCTTTTTGACTCGAGTACCTACAGTGTTTTAATATATAGCTCGGTGTGTGCCAGCTTTTCCTTCAGCAGTCAATATATCTTTTATTCAATCCAAATTGGTACTAGTGGATCTCTCATTGGATGCACTTTCTTATGTTGCTGTCATTTAGTAAACGTGGGGGATTATTTAAAAAAAATTAAATTACCATCATAACTGTTTACCAAATCCGAACACATCTGTGATAGTGTATAAGCTAGCCATGTCTATATCCTCACGGAGAAATAAGTGCTGTAGCGAGCCAGATATATTCTGCTATACTGTGGATGCTTCACTTTATCAACTAAAAGACGGAACATAACTTCCTTCGTTAAGAGTGTTGTGTACCTTGCTTATTTTAAAGTACCTCTTGGAGACCAAGACAAAAATTGGGCACCTCACATAGTATGCACGACGTTTTTCGACGCTCTGAGATCATGGTCTCAAGAAAAAAATGCTACCCTCAAATTGAGTGTACCGATGATTTGGAGAGAGCCATCACATCATCTAGATGATTTCTACTTCTACCTTTAAATGTTAAAGGATAAAAAGAACAAGCGATGAATGACATACCTTAGCATTTCCACTGCAATATGCCCAGTTCCTCATTCGGATGAAATACCTGTGCCTGTTTTCACTAAGTTAGCAGATATTGATGAGAAAGCCCATACTTCAGTCGATGAGGATGATGAAGAAGATGTAGATGCAAATTACACCCCATTGGGTTTACAGTTTGCTCAACCTTCTCTGTATAGTTAACCTAAATTGAATGACCCGATTCGAGATTTGAATTTACTTAAACAATCTGCTGAGTTGTCGGCTTCCAGACTGCAAGAAAAAAGCATGCTAACTCAGTGCACAAGTGTCACATTTTATAGTAACAGAGACAAAAACTCTGTAAGGAAGTTCTTTGATTCCTAAAATCACTTTGTATACTGCATTGACATTGAAGGGCTTTTTTTGGCTGTGGGATTACCTGTGTATCATTCAAATAAGTCGAGACTTTTTATTCATAGCTCAAAAACAAGTTTAAAGTGTGTTTTACTTCACAATAGTAACATATATGGATGTATCCATATTGGAGTTTATTTATACGTAGGAGAGTAGCTTAGCCGACATGACATTCCATTAATCAGGTAAAATCTATGAAAGGAAATAAATGAACACCAAAACCCTATGTAGCAAGGCCAATATCAATCCTCAATTTTACTCCGAGCCAAACAGGGACTTACACTTATAACTTCCGAGCAAGCCCTCATTGTTACTCTGCATGGTATATGAGGACATGTAATTGGGATTACTTTATACTTAAATGTTCCCTTCTCAAGAATTATATAATAAGGATAACAGCTTTGGAAGATAAAAAACTTATTCAAATTACTAATTATAAAAAGCTGCTCCGGCTTCTTAGGGCATATTTTATACGCCATAGACATGTCCAATTGAAGGAAAAATAGAGAGGATCCCGGCTTACTACAAAAAACTCTTTATAATTTGTCTAATCGGTCTTTAAAAACGTGCAAGAACGATATTTTGTACGCTGCATTCAAAGCAAAGGAGAGAATAGAAAAAAAAATGCTTTATTTTTTAAACAAGGGAATGTTTAATGCTCAGAGTACTCATACTTAAATGAATGAATCCATCCGTTACCAGGTGGGACATTAAAATCTGAACACTTAATAATTCAATAATATATTAAGATTGAGTATTTGAAATTAATTCCCATTTCGATATATTAAAGCATCAACCATTAGTTACAAAACAAAACAGACCTGAGCTCTCTAGCTTACGTAAAAGTTGAGGAAATTACTCTTCCACGTGATCCACAAATTTCCATTCGCAGTTGGGCGTCTCCGGGACCCCCGTCTACGACGTCAGAAAGTCCGAAACGTTGGAGAGGAAGAAGGGTTCTATCAAAAGGACAAACTGGATCCGTAGGAGTTAACGAAAACAGCCCAGGTCAATCTCCTCAAGTCCATGAGGACCCATGCAAGAGATCTTGGAGTTTCACACCAAACTGTCCGGAGAGCTGTCAAAAAAGTGAATTGAAGAGGCTTGTGAAGGTGGAGAGGCCACTTTTGACATCAGCAGTGAAATAAACCCATCTCCTACATTTCAAGACTCTTTAAGTGAGTATTTTGAACTCTTTTTTCACACTTTTATCGCCTCCTATAGCCCTGATGACAACCCCCTCGACTACGCCTATTTTCTACACCGCCTGGAAGCCATCATTGCCGCTACGGTTACTATATTAATGATATCTTATTGAAGTTTAAAATTCAATGTGTTCAGATTTTAATAGACTACTCCGTATGACATTTTTTATTGTACGTTCATCTTGTTAACATTCCTAAACCGAAATCAAGTTGATTTTAGAGTACTTTAAACTCTTTATATATTTTATTTAAATAAGTTTGTATATCACGAATCAGCCTTTCCGCTCAAGTAAAGCATTGACCAACAAGGGCTAAAATAAGATAGTTGAGAATTGTTGTAAAAAGTATGACATTGGAAGAGCACCAGACTTTTTGCAGTTAACCTTATATGACGTAGTTATAGGTTGATGTTCCTCATTTTGAACTTTGACATAACGTCATCAACTATTCGAGTATAGAATCGGTATAAACCGAATTTTAAATGTGAGCTATTTAGACCAATTTTTCTTTGAGACTAGCTCTGACCGAGCATCGAAAGGATCGAATTAGTTCTCCCCACTATAAATGATTACGGTATTAGATCAGTCATGGACTTTGAGATGGAAACCCAATACTAATATCTAAATATGGGATCGGCAGACCTATAGTACGTGCAAATTAGAACATATTCCCGTAGTTTGTGCGTGTTTTTACAATTATTATTGATAGGGGCACACACATTCATTAGAAATGTTCAAGTTGGGACTCGATATCTCAAAGGTTGCCTAATCCTGATCTAAATTATCAGAGCAAAATTTATGCATGTTTGTCGATATCCAATAACCCCGATTAATAGCAGGTACTTCTAGAAACCCCTAACTGAAAAAAAACATTAAAAGTACAATAAGTAATGTTTTTGTAATTTGATTATTACCCTCTTAATTGAACTTCAAATATCCCATCGAAATCATTAAAAAAATAAAAGTAATTTTGTTAAAAAATAATTTCATTAGAATTACAATTTAATCAAATGCACTTCCCTGTAATGTAATTACATTCACTCTACCAGTGTAACAAATAAATAATTGAATACACAAAATAGTCATTTTCATTTAATTGTTAGCTGCGAACTTTTCAATGTTACAGTGTCTTAAATGAAAACTGAAGCAATAATGAAGAGTAAAGGGTAAAAAAAACTTTTGATGGTGTAAAAATTAGAATTTTTATTAATGTTCAAAGAGTACTTAAAAAGGACAATGAAAAGCAAATTAAAACTTTTACATAATGTATTCTTCATTTCAGTTTTTTATTATATAAAGTGTACAGATACAATGTATATTAACTGAGAGCTTTTATGTAGCTATGTACAGTTTTGATATATGATCATTGATCAATTTGTATCCAAATTTCATTATCTACAAAGTAAGTAACTGTTGAGTTACCAACTTATGAACGTTTATACTATTAGACGAATCAATTGATACTTACATAAATATGTTATATACAAAGGTACATTCTAATAATTTATACATACAGGTTTTAATCTTTCTATAAGATGGTATCTCCTCCATAGACGACAAATACAATAATATATTAACATTATTAATACATAATAAACAAACACTTTAGAAAACAATAATATACAACACTGACGAATAATTATGTACTACTAATATTATGTAAGTCGTTTTTAAGGACATTCAGGTTCATTTGTTTTAAGGAAGCGTCCATTCTCTTTTCTTTAACAAAGTAGGATGTTCCATCTTCCCGAGTGTTAAAAATTAGTTTGTGTATTTTGGATCCTAACATGATCTCAAGGAATCAAAGGGTTTCGATTTTTAGAGGTTCGATCGTAGTATTTTTTGGATGAGAGGTTCTTCTCTTTTTTTTTTCTCCTTCGCCCCCTTAAAATCGGAAGGTGACATGCGAGTGTAGACAATGGGTAATGCTGAGACCCGTGTTCTTAGTGAGTAGGCAAATACCTATTGGACTGGGATGAGTCTGTCAGATTTAAGTGTATTTCTCCATTCCAGGAGTGATTATCGAAATGAAGCGCATTTATTAGATTTTTTGATAATCATCTTCATGAATTTGACAGCATCCTCTGCATGCCGGTTGGATTGGGGGGAGTATGGGATGCTAACTCATGTTTACTGCCTAAATCTTTGCAGAACTCCAGGAATTCTCTCCGTAATTGTGGTCTACCGTCAGTTCAAATATGTATTGTAAGCCCCCAATCTTCAAACCACGTCAACATTATATCAGTGACGGACTTAGTTGAAGTCTTTCGTAACTTACTTATGAGAGGCCACCCAGTATATGAGATATGATTTCCCGTTGACTCTCTACTGTGATGGAGAGTCTTTTAGTTGAGTCTATTTCGATGTTGTCCTCCATTACCAAGTCGAGATAAATAAGAGACTCAGTAGATCCTGTATCGGAGAGAGCTTCCATTGTAAAAGGTTTCCCTTACCTTGGATAAACTTTAGCCTCGAGATATGGAGTAACTTGATCAATGGATAACGTTTTCACTAACATCGTCGACGTTTTGATTGGCTTGGCCTTAATCTGCACTGGAGATTTAGCATCATGTAAGTAAATTTAAATAGTTCATGTTTTTACATTTATTAGACGTCGCATTTTAAGCAGAACATTTAAAAGGTCGATGTGATGCATTTGACTCGTCACACCTATAGCATTAACGTTTAAGTTCAACAACATCTGCCTGTTTTTCAGTTTTTATTTTTTCATCCATGGATGAAGCTGACTCCCAGACCATGGATATCCGGATTAGCTTGTCGTGTTATTGACGTCTATTATTTATACCTGTGATCAAGCATAGGGTGTACAAATAGTCTTCATCTATAGTCCTGAGCTTTACTCCTTGTCCCTGTAGCCTAAGACGGAGATACCAATCTGAGTAGTTTTCTATCTGCTTTTGATGATGACGTTGCGTTCGGAAAGGAATTGCCTAAATTAAAATTTTATATATTTCATCTAAATATCCTCCGATGCCTATTATGGTAGTGTTTGGAGTTGTTTTGAATAAAGTTATACCTAGTAATTGTAGATCTATACAACTAAATGCCCTGTTGCTCAGCTTTGCTCATTTGCCTCATCTTATTTGTAGAATAGTAGAGCTCGTAACTTGTGCACCATGATCTAAATTCCGACAGTGTTGAGTCTGTAGTGCGTCTCTCTGGCTTCAAATCTGTATTTATTTTTGCAGTTTTTACTTCTTGGACAGGATGTGGTTACTTTTGTTTTTTTTTTGGTTTAATGGAACATTTGGAGAGATTTAGGACCGTTAGCCTTGATTTATCGACTGTTTCAGAGACCTCTTCAAGAATAGTCTCCTCAGTTTTGGCCTCTTCTTCCTCTCATTCAAACTCAGAGTCGAATCTCGTCTCCATTTCTTGTAAGGCATCATCGACCTTGGACATGATGAATTGAATTTTCTTCATCATATCTTCTGGTTTTTCATCCAATGTTAAGGACTCCACTCTTCCCATAAAGTTCCTAAGTGCTGTAACTTGACGACTTAGATTCGCCTTGATTCGTGGATTAATAACTTTAATTATTAAATGCACCATGTTGAGTTATCAATTTACGAACGTTTATACGATTAGACAATTCTATTGATACTAACACAAATATATTCCATACCAAGGTACGTTCTAATATTATATATATACAGGTCTTAATCTCTCGATGACTTTACAGTAACTAAAACTTACGGGTTATATCGATTTCCGCCCATTTTTTTAACTACAAGGTTTCATTATATTGAAACTACAATAAATATGACCCCCCCTCTGTCTGTAAAGAGCAACAACAAAAAGGGCAACGGTCATTTGATCTCTTCCACGCCATTATCAATGCCGAATAACCTCCAGAGACCGTTAGTATAACACCAGACAACATCAAAAAGTCCATTACAGCACCATACAGTTAAGAAAAATCAAAACTTATGGAACAATAATATGGCTGACATCTGGCTTGCCTCCGTGGGACCCTCCTCCAGCCTTCATCTCTAACCCCTGGACTTTATAGTGTAGGGTGTTGTGGAGAAGTTCTGCCGCACCTCTCATTCTAATTTGGAATTGCTCCGAGCTGCCATATTGACAACATGATAAGCCATGAACACGGTCTTCATCGCCAAGAGCTGTCAATCTAATTACTGGTGTGTGGAGGCGCTTATTACATTTGAAGGAGGACATATTAATAAAAAATATAGCTATATATAGTATTTAAACATTTCACAATTTTCTTTTGAGTATTATTTTCTTGATTCCATATTTATCACTTTTTTCGTGATTTAGGCATGGGGGGGGGGATCTTTAAAGGTATGAATTAATCACGCCCAATTGAAAATAGAAAGCAATTATGACAAATGTTAAATGAATGGATTAATGTGATGCTGTATCGACAAAAATATAGTCTTCATACATATACTGCAAAGATACTCATTTAATCGTGTATCTCTTTCCTCACATATCTGGTTATAGCTAATCTAATACATAAAGAAGGGGTATTTGTAAAGAAAAAACTTCTTTGGTCTAAGTCGTTATAAAAATACACAATAAATATATATGAATTTAAGTGTAATATATATATTGCGTTTGGTCAAATAAATTACTTTTTTGAGATTAGAAAAGGTAAACGCAACAAGCGTTTCCTTTTTCATCTTTCTTCGATTTTTTCTTCATTATCTATTAATAATTCTTGTACAACATCTCCTTCTAATAAATATAATAGTTTGGCATTTAACTTAGCGCAATAAATATTGAATATAATTAATTTTATTAGTCAAATGCCTTATAAAGTTCCCCCCTCACCTTGGATTGCATTAAATTGGATCTCCATCTCTAAATATTCCCTCGGAGCTCATATTTTTCCGTTTGGATATCCTAACAACACACCTTCTGATCCTTTTTTCATGTTCTGTTCAAGGGATCTCGTCTCTTTGTACCTCTCTCAATGGAGCTGATCTTCTTTAATGGAAGAATCGTTCATTCTGCAAATGAGTCTTCCCTTTAAAGGTCTGTGATAGAGACTTCTAACCTTGTGAATAATTGCACCTATGTTCAAAAATACGTAAATTCCTCCAAATCTTCTACCGAATAATCATATACTATAATAAGAACTAATGAGTTCCATAAAAAGACGGAATAATGGACTGACAGCCCAAATTAGGAACAGAAAGAGTTATATTTCCACTGCTCCTTTATTGAAATCCTAAATTCGTTTTCTTCTTAAGTCAATTCTGCTTCGTTTCTTACTCTAAAAAAAATATTTCATTAATAAGAATTATTCAGTTTCGTTGATGTAAATAAGCAGATATAACTTATCTCAATCACAATTCAATTTATAATGTAGAGTTTGTAATGTATAATCTATATGTATAAGTATATAACATGGACCCATGATTTCTTTATTACTTGTGCGCCTCTTTTGTCATTGGAAAAACATACATAATTATAGACTTCTAAAGATAATACGCTTCTTTTTTTTCGATAGTTTTGTCTGCATTGCCAATGTATATTCTATTCTGCTAATAAGTATTTTTATTTCTGTATAAAAATGTATCTTTTCATTTTGTATATGTATAATATCACTTATAATTTGTTTTATTTTTTACTTATAAATTATCTATCGTATAATTTTTCATTTTAAATTTTGTCTTATTCTCTGCTTATAACTTCAATTAAAATTTATAATTAATATAATTGTTTTGTTTTTTTGAATTTACCCATACTTATTTGACTTACTATTATAAATACACGTTGTAATACTTACATAAATTATCTTAATAATGTTCACTATTTCAATGTAACGATTAAGACGTTATACTTTGTAATAAATCATAATAATATCAATATATAATACAGTGCTTCGTACAAACTCAATTAAAATAAATACTAATTATACTTGAAATATTGAAATTCCCTACTCATGTTGAATTGATTTCTTCAATGTTGCAATCTTGGAATCTCCTTCCCAAGGAAGGAGTCGAATTTGCTCATTTGAGATGGAGGATCATGTTAGAAGTATCTTTCTTCAATTTTCTCTATCTGGCTGTGGTCCTATCTTTTGGCGAACATATCTGAAGAGTTTCCGTATTTTCGTACCATCAAAAATATAGACATTGATGATTGCAGTTGTAATTTTAGTTGTATCTGGATTTACAAATTGCTTGAATGGTCTCAAAGGTTTTTTTTTAACTTCATATAGTTTGCAAAGTGTTTTTCTTTCATCCATTTTCTCCTGTAAACACTTTAATATGATCAATTGATTGGAACATGTAGATGTGCAATTTATTTAAGATAATTTTAAGCATTGTTAGTGTATTTGAATTATGATAGGATGAAGACGGATTTTATTTCGATTAATAATTATATTAATTAATTATATCTCTTTATATTTTGTATATATATATATAATTCACATTTGTTCATAATAATTTGTTGAATCCATTTGTAATATTTAACATTAATAACTTTTATGTCGTATCATTTGTTTTCATTAATTTCTTTCATTTTCTATGCACAACTTCTATTCAAAATTCTAAATAATATATTTTGTAATAGTAAATCGTTTTTTCAATTTTTTTTTTTTAACCCATACTATTACAACTTAATATCACAAATATACGTTGTAATACTTTAACTTATCAATTTACTAGTAATATATTGCTACCCTGCGGCTAATGTGTTAGCCATTAGTTTTTAATTACTCATTGTATAGCATATCATATTAGGGACTTTAATGGGAATAAATTTAAAAGATCCCAATGTTAATTGATCTTTAATATAGAAATGCGAAAGTTTTTTGATGAATTTCACTAAGTAAATCAAGTATTACTTAATTAAAAAATTTCGACTACTTTTTATATACTCAGTTCTATTGTTACTTGAAATATAGAAGATTCTCATTTCTAATCAGAATCAAGTGATATTCATTCCTCACGCATTTTACACACACCCGTTCGATTCCCAGTCCTACTTATTATATAATGAACAAAAAAGAAGAAAGAGCACACGTCAACAACAATCTTCCGTTTTTCCTTTTCTAATTTTTATCTAAGTTTTTCCTCACAAACATGTCAAATCTACTAATAAAACGTCATGATAGCTAACCTGTTACATACATTAATGGTCCCTTAATGTTGTTTACTTATATTTGTTTGTAAACAAAACGACAGAGAGTGGCGCCATCTTGTAGCCTATTCGGGCTAATGTCATGTTTACAGAGGAAAGTGTCAAAGGTTGCGTTGTTAAAAATGCGAAAAAAAAATAGCGTAAGATAATATGGTATATTTTAAATAACAATTGGAGAATTGTGACAGTGTAATAATATCTAAGCAAGAGAGAATGAGAAATGTCAAGAAAGCTCCCTACAAAAAACCTACTTCATCGGGGGGAAGAAGGAAGTAATAAAATGATTTAGCACTTTTTTGAAAAAAACAGTTATTGTGTTTCAAATTATTAGTTATCAAATTAATTATTTGTAGCACATTAAGGATATTTTGTATTGATCTTTTTCACAGAATATCCGAATATATGGACCTCAGTCAACCCATAGTTCCATTCAATTCCTTTGTGTTTATCAAATTGCAATATCCATCGTATTAAGGGATTTCATCTCGTTAGAAAAGGTTCTTGTGTCTTAATAAATTGATATCGTTTTAATTCGTTTAATTATTATTAAATCATTTTAAATGTATTCTATAGCCAAATATATATTGATCATATATTTCAATATAATTTATATAATATCATTTTACCGACCTTCTTTTTAAATCACGGTATTATGGGACATAGGGCGTCCAGTTTCTGCTTTTCAAAAATCCATAGCAATTCTGAAAAAAATTATATTTTTTCGACAAAAAATTTCCAAAATCCACAGTTATTCACTATATTTACTAATTACAGAAAAACAATTCTTTTGAAAAAAAAAATCGAAAATTCAGAGACAGCTATTGACAAAAAATTAGATTGTTTGAGAAAAAAAATTGAAATATTTAAATAAAAAATACTTTTAAGACTACTTCTTATGGGGACTACCAAATTGGAATAACTCAAATATTTAGTTGCTAGAATTAAGCATGGAAAATTCATTCTTTCATGATGAATAATGATGTTTTCCAATTTGTTCTATAAAATGGATCAATAAAATTACTTTAAACAGTCTGAATTTTTCAGTTTTTAAATATTAACATTAAATATTCCACTTCTAAGAAAGGAGGAGTGGGTATTAAAATACAATTCATTTTTAGCCCAACTTTTTTGGATGCAAGAGCATCTTTTAAGCACTCGACAAAATATAATTTTATAAATGAAATATAGTTTTTAATTTCAGGCCCAAAAAAAACTATATCCCCAAAATTACTTTTTCACCCATGAATCCGTATTTTTTAATCCATTTTCAAAGTAATAAGAGAAACTCCAGAATGATGTGATCAATAAAGCCTTTTCGTGGTGAAAGCAATAGTTATATATATTTTAAAGGAACTTTAATGAAACTTTTGAAATTTAAAAATACAACAAAAAAATTTGAAAATTTCTGAAATCCTGCAACATAAATTAAAAATAGAAAATATTGTGTAAAAAAGTTATTTTTAAATGGCTAGTATTCTGCTAGGCTACAATTTGTTTATCTTCAAAATGAATAATAAGGATTATATTCTTATTTATCACTTAAGAAAAGGAACTTTAATGAAACGTTTGAAATTAACAACACAACTTACAAATTTAAACTTTTGAATCTCTTTACAAATAGAGAATGTCCCTCAAAAAGTCATTTTTAAATTGTTAGAGAGGTCAAAGAACAACCTTTAAAAACTGAAACATTATAAGGTAACTTTTTCATTAAAATACAACAAAATATCGAATTAACTGGTCATCTTAAAAATGAGACACCCTAGTTCACACGCTAAAATAAAAATTTAGAAGAATTTGATCTTTGACCTTTTATATGACCTTAAAACTATACTTTAGAGACTTAAAATATTATGTAACTATTGCTTTAAGTATAAAAAGGCTTTAATGATCACGAGTTTCTTCTTATTAGTTTGAAAAATATTAAAAAAATACGCATTCATGGGTGAAAAAGTAATTTTGGGGTAGGGTTTAGCCGGATTTTTTTTTTTTTTTTTTTTTTTCAGAGTGCTAAAAAATACATTTTTGCATCCGAAAAGTTGGGCTAAAATTGAATGTTATTTTAACACTCCCCCCCAACTAATAAGGGGAAGACTATTATCGACTCTCAAGCTTTTGCTAGCTGTTTTCTAAAAAAATAGATAGAAACTGGCTTTAAAGGAAGGTACTTTTAAGGTGTGTATTAAGAAAACAATTTTTCATTATGATATTTTAAAGGAATATTTTTTTTTTTTAAATGCAAAATTTAGTAATAAACATATATTAAATAATAATTGCAGATGATTGTGTCGAGTGATTCACATTTAAATTTTTTCAAAATGAAAATAAAATATTAAAAATAATCGTTTTTATGTATAAGAAATTGAAAAAACTAACCAATTTTTATAAATCACACCTTTAAAGCAACATAGCTCAGGGGGCAATACGAACATGAGAATTTACTCTGTTGAACTCAATGTGCAGAATGAAATATATGATCCGTCAACATAAATACAATCTTGAACAAAAATCAACAAAAGAAAACAAGCCCAATTTATTTTTTCATTTTATACAGGCCTATGTTTCATAAATATATATCAGTCAATTATTGGTATTTTATTCAAATTTATTGCACGATGAGTCGAGTATAGTTTATATGCCAGTATGTCGTGAGAGTCATTAAATGTAGTTTTCAAATAATAAAGAAATTATGGTACTAACCCATCTAGTTCGTTCGTTATAAGCCTTTAAACATTATCCCAATTTATTGGGCCCCTGTACATTTAGATTTTAATAGATATTGAGAACCCCAGATATGACATGTTGACATAAAGAAATGAAAGAAAAACATTTTGCAAATTCACCTTAATTTAGAGTAAACTTATTTTTTTATTTAAAGGACGTAATATGTGTTGATTTTAAGGAGGATTAATATTTTGAAATTTATAGATGTTGATTTCCAAAATGAGTTCTGTCTCCAAAATAAGTAGAGTTACATAAAATATGACCTCTAAGTATCTAAATATAAGGGAAACCAAAAATTAACCTGGTCACCCTGACAATTTGATAGATGTTTTCGGGAAGAGCTACTTAGCTGTTATAACGTTTCATTAAATTAGCTACAAGTAGCTATGCGATTAAAAACACAAAAACCTTTCGGTATCTTGGAAGGACAATAATTAATTCAATTTATACTCTGAGTCCAGCAAGGACTTACGCTTATAACTCCCCAAGAAACCCACAGAGGTGCCCTTCCTCATTCATCAGCAAACGTACTAGTGATTACTTAATAATTAGATGTTCTCTCATTTAACGAAAAAATAATGATTAAGGCATTGGAAAATGAAAAACTCAGTTCAAATTGAAACTATAGGAAGTCTCGCACGGGTTCTAAACGTCATATGTTATATACAGCTACAACCAGCCGTGACAAGGGAGGAAGGAAAAAAGGATATAAACAGGGGCGCTTGCTAGAATTACTCCGATGTGTATCCACAATTCTACTTTGAGTCCAACAAGGACTTACAATTATAACTCCTCAACAAATCCTCAGGCCTAGGCTCCGCCTTTTATGAGTACACGCGAATGTTCAATCAAGTATTGAATATAATTGAATGTATTTAGGAAAAGATCTTTACTACTCAAGAATAAAATCACAACAACAACTGCTTAGGAAAATAAAATTCATTCTTCAGATTACCAATTTAAAAAAAAATGGGACAGCAAAAAAATACACCGGATTTTCATCAATGGTTATACAGCTCAACAAATAAAACCAACTATTTCATGCAACTTATAAAATTTTCTTGAACACTCAGTACAAGATGTTAAATGAGAGCTATAGATTAATCCAACACACGGTACGATCTGCATCGATTTGAAGAGGGGTGGGGGCTAATATTTTGAAACCAACAAATTTCAGGATAAAATATTAATAAATGTATTTTTATTTAAATATAATTCTTTTTTATTTGTACTTTGTCGTTTTATTAGTTATTATTCTGAGAATATGGTTCATAATTAATTACAATTTCATGGAGTGTGACGTTTTCAAATCTATTGTAACGGATAAAAACCGTCTAAGTTAATTATACATAGTATATCTTTATGAAACATTTTGCTAATAAATACTTTCGTTATACCCTCAAACATCATAACAAAGCAGGCAACTGATAAATACTGATGTGATTCTCACTGATAATCACATCAGTATTTTAAAAAATGATACCATATGTCTTTCTCCCCCCCCCCCCTTATCCTCACACGCGTTTTTCTCTACAATTTTATCAACTATAGTCCTTAAAGAAGGTAAAATAAATCCCACATGACGTCTTTGAGGGGTTTTTTCTTCTTTTTTTATATATATAATCAGAGCTTCAAATTATATAAATGCCGAGATATTAAAAAAACGAAAATTTAGGTGGACAACCTGACAGTTTGAAGGATAAGTTGGAGGGTAACAGCTTAGTTGACGTTTCATTAAATTAGCTGCGAGCATAAGATGAAGGAAATAAACAGTAATACCACTCCGTATCTTACAAGGAAATGACAAGAATTACTCCGATGTCGACCTTGAATTATACTCCGAGTCCAACAAAAATTGAACTTATAACTCTCCAACAAATTTTCAGAGTTTATATTCGTCTAACACGCACTTGTAACTACTCGAAAGCTATTTTTTTCTCTTCAAGAATAAAATAATAATTATTAGGGTTTGGAAAAATCAGGCTTGTAAGTGTTCCGCTATTTTAGCGTTCCGTTCAATTTTTCTTTTTTCGTTCATCCATTATTTTCATCCCGTTCTGCGTTCGAATTACATGTAAGGGTGATCATTTTGATAAGAATATAGAAAAGCGTGCGAAGAGGAAGGAATAAATACGCTTGGCATCATTGTTTAAATAGTATACATCTTCTTCTATCAAGAACGTTATCATTAGCGCCTTTATTATTCAATATTAATATAATATTAGATGCAGATAGTAGATAGAGAACTGAATAAAATGCCTAAAATAACGTCGCCTTCTGTCTGGATTTCTGATAATGTAGGCCCAGGAATTTGGAAAATACTTACCGCATGAGAAACAGATGGGTTGTCGGATTATTCGATATAAATGTGCCCTTAGTCCTCTGTCTAGAATTCCACGCCACTCATTATCCTCATCTCATATCAAGGGCATGGATATTCATCTAAAAAATCAAATTAATGATGAACACATTAAGTCAGATTTTAACTCTGATCTCAAAAAGATTCTTATTACATGTAATATACCCTTATCCATTGCTAATCATCCTACGTTCAAAAAAGTTATGGAGAAATACACGGGTAAACACGTCCATTCCAGAGGAACCATCATTAAATTAATGGAGGATATTGGTAATGATGTCATTTATAGAAATACCCCCATTGTAAATTATGAAGTTGAGATAATATTCAGCATGTCTTGAGTCACCTACACCAAATTACGATCAAGTTATCATTAAAAAGTATAAAATATTTACTAATTTCGAAATGGAACTCTGAATTTTGTACTATCGAACAGTAAGTATTCAATTTTTTTTAAATCTAACCATAAAATATGATTCTATTTTAGCTAAACATATCAAGAATTATGATACACAGCTCATTAAATGGCAAAAACAACTGCTTAAATGGTCACAACAACAGGGGTAGTAGCTTTGGATGGTTTACAACTAGTTTGTCTGACACTAGTTTCTTCACTTAAGGCTTAGTTATGGTTGATAAGCTCCAAGAAATGGTGTTCAGAAAACTCATAAAAGGCAAAAGCAACTGCTTAAGTGGTCACAACAACGGGGGTAGTAGCTTTGGATGGTTCGCAACTAGTTTGTCTGACACTAGTTTCTTCACTTAAAGACTTGGGTAAGATCATTAGGTTTTCCAATATTACATAGTCAATAAATATTACTTTTTTATCACTTAAGGCTTAGCTATGGTTGATAAGCTCCAAGAAAAGGTGTTCAGGAAACTAATAACAGGCAAACACAACTGCTTAAATGGTCAGAACAACGGGGGTAGTTGCATTGGGTGTAGTACTATAATTAGCAATTGTCTGTATCCTTCATGAGAATAGTTTGTTGTTATACAAGCATAAATAACCGGGGGAAAATCCTTTTTTTTGATGCTCTTAATAAGGAGTAATATCGCTGGACATTACTACATTTATGATGTCATGTTAGAAAATTACATTAAGTCAAGAATGGTTGCCCGAATTGTCTTATCAGTTATAAAGGAGTCTTATTTTTATATCTAAGATAAGTAATTAAGGTTTAAAACTTGACTGCATGGATTAACTTTTCTTTTTTTAGATAAACATGAAATAAATGAAAGTGGGATTCTAAAAGCTGTTCGTACTAAGATTGGAAGAAGATGTGGATTTAAATCTAACATTATTTTATGATATTGACATTTACTTTATTATTAATAATTATTAAGATCTCATCGGTAGAGATATATCTATTCTGTGCACAATTGTATATGCAACTTGCACATGAGGAAAAAAGCGGCTGATATTTTTGATTAAACTCCACGTCTGCTTTGTGTTTTGCAACCTAAAGTTATGACATATTGAACTGAATTCCGATGTTAGTACAAGAAAATAATATTTGGATCAATCTATTATTTCAATATTCTGTATATATAATTTATTGTTATTATTTGTTATATGATTCTAATTGTTTAATTTTGTATATTTAACATAAATGTATGATGGTTTATTTTTCAGTATGGAGGTTATATTTAATTTAAGCCTTCTTTTTAAACTTGGAACTTCAAATATATTTCGAAATACTCTACTTTGTCGTTTCATTTGTTATTATTCTGAGAATAGGGTTCATAATGAATTACAATTTCATGGAGTGTGACGTTTTCAAATCTACTATAACCGATAAAAAACGTCTAAGTCAATTATACGTAGTATATCTTCATTAAACACTTTGCTAATAAATACTTTCGTTATACACTAAAACATCATAATAAAGCAGGCAACTGATAAATACTGATGTGATTATCAAATTAGTATTTTAAACAATGATACCATATGTCCTTCTCTCCCCCCTTTCTTCTTGCACGCGTTTTTCTCTACAATTTTATCAACTATAATTATAAGGTAAAGGAAAGGGTTTTTACAGTCTACATTTATAGTGTTTACTATTTTGTTAAGTTGACCAAATTCAAAATTATCATGGATCAAGAGATGTGTTTAGATGTTGGTAATGACCTCCTAAAAAAGATATATATCCCATGAATAACCGTTACCCTCCATCTGGTCTAAGTTCCGGTGTACCAGAAGTAATTGAAAATGAAGTCAAGTAGATAAAACGGAGTGTTTAAACTGCAGTGAACACTCTCGGGTATTTCTATTCATCCCAGAAATTTGAATTCAAAGCCCATAATTGACCCTTAATCTATTTTTGTACCTGTCATTTAATAAATATAAATTATTGAATCTTTGAATGTATGATTTTATTAATCTTGTATTTTTCATTAAAATAAATAGTTTTTGAACTAAACCCTGACGTGTAGGCGACATAGAAAATACTATTAACTTTGATTGCAACCAGTAACGTTAAACATAATATCTAACCTAAATATCCCCTCAATGTGATGTACTTTAAATCCATACTAAAAATTACAGCCGAAAATAATAAAACAAAAAGCGTGAGAATGTGCTGCTTAGAGTACATGAGAAATTAAAGTATTACTGCGTAAAAAGGACAAATGTAATAATTATGTACTTTTTAGGGTAGTTAATTCACATCTACATGAATATTAATATCACGGGAGGAGACTGTAGGTCGCTCTCTCTTCAAAAATAAATCATAGCATCTTTGGAAAATAAAGAATAAATATCTCATCAATTCAATAATAATTATTTTAATGTTTTTTTAAAGATGAAATAAAATTTGGTGAGGAACCTGATAATAAATTTAATATGAATATTATCTTAAAAAACGAAACTTTTATTTATTTTGAAAGACGTCACTTTTTTATAGTACGATGTTATATTATTTTATGGTTGCATATACATACTAGTTATTTCATTTTTTATTTATTTTTTTACAGTTTATAACAATTTGTATATCTTGTCGATATAAATTTCTAAACTATTCCTGATAAAAAATATGGGCAATGAGTTCTACAAAGATTTGGAGTAGACCAGAGCTCAATCACTTCACGTCATGTAGGGGGACGTGTATTTTTTATGGTTAAAAATCAAAATCAAGCAGCAAAATCTAATTGGCTTAGTACAATATTACTCCCTTTTTACTCTTTCAGCATCAGGGAATCTATTGAAGTCACGTACTACCATTAATACATCTTCTGTAAAATCTAAGTAAATAAAGACTTTGAAAAGACCAGAGCCTCTCTCAATACCTAAAGGGGGGAAAAATTGTTGGCCGTATAACTTACTCAATAACAAAACACAAAATTATAAGTATAGGTTTTGAATTATATATATCGATTGAAAAATATATTTAAGAAGAATATGAAAAAACCTCCAAACTTTTAAAGGGGGAAACAGGTGAATATAATCAGGGTTGCCAATAAGTTATTATATGGCCAGATATATAAAGGCTCAGATTCCAACAGATCCCTAGAAAATAACGGGCTCTTCAGAATATGACATTTTCTGTCTCTGTGTCTTTATATGTCTTCGTATATATCCACCATATTGTCAAGTATTTTTAATATTCTTCGTTCTTCCAAGATTTTGCAGTGTCTGAAGATTGAGAATGGTATTTGTAAAGTACAATAGGTATTTACTGGTGATAATTCCCTTAAAGGTTTCTTGGAAATAAAGTCCAACTCTGACTGCCATAAGTAGGGCAACTAGTTCTGCTCCTACAATCGTTGATGCATCCGCAGTATGTATTCCTTTATGTAGATTTTCGGCATTACTAAGGTTTTGGAGAATGCTACTAGTGATGTGAGGCTATTCTGTCCTGCTTTTGACAATATATAAGCTGCAACTCCCATACTTTTTTTCTCGCGTCGCTAAGGGTAGCAAGGAATTCAGACCGACCCCCAGTCCATCTTGGAAACGAGAGCTCTTTTAATTTAGGAATTTGAATGATCCAATCTATAAAAAAATGTACAGCATCTGGAGCGATAGCATAGTAAACGAGTTTCCCACTAGAATTGTTTTTTGGTAAAAGGTTATCATCCCAAGAAGTTTAATTGTGCCATAGCATAGGTAGGATTTGTTTGAATTTCATATATATACGGTTGATACATATCCTTGTGTGTCAAATACTTGCTTGCAAGTAATTCTATATCTCTACGAGTGATCTTTTTTGCATTTGGGTGAAATTGTTTAAATTTTGAATCAAGATCAAATTTATATTCGTTTGATTTTTGATCTAATTTAAGACCCAAAATGGAAATAATTTCGGAGGAATCTGTTTTATCTTTAACAATGTCGTTTAGTATGACTTGGCTATTGGCCGTAATTTTGTGAACTGGAAATCCACCACTTTCAAGAATGATAAGGATTTCTTTTATTAATTTAATTGTTTCTTTTAGCACCAATCAGAATATCATCCATATTAGTTTTTGTCATGATAATATTTCCCTACTGCTTTTGTGTATTCTTTTATCCATCATTTTGCAGTAGCTTGGATACAACAACTGGTCATATATGAACTACATACACATCCAAATGGAAGTCTGGTAAACCAGTACATCACTGGAGGATTTTTAACAGAATTGCCCCTGAGATACCTCAACATATCCATATCTGATTCCTTTTTTAGTCGTATGGATACAGACTTGAATGCAAAATTAGTTGAACAATTTGTGGTAATAAATTTGGAACTGGTAACAGTAATGTATTTAATGTAAATTTTTTATTTTTCTGACTGGGCATTGATGCGTTTGTTGCCCATCGTTCAGGCTTTAACACAAGACAACTTGTCAAAATGTAGGTTGGGTTATTTTTTTTTTTTTTGTAATTGCGTTAGAACTTTTTCCACAAATCCATTTTCCATAAATACAATATAAGGGTCAACCACTAATGACAGATGTTCTGATTTGACTTCATTCAGAACATTTTTCCAGATAGCCTGTTATAATTATCTGTCATTAAATGATCAACAAACCAACATTTTTGTGTGGAATCATACACTGCCGTTTCTTTCATGTGTTGTTCTGCATGGAAGTTCATAATTGAGATCAATTTATTATCGGGTTCATTTTGCCTTATATGACCAAAATTTGTTAAATTCAAAAGTTCCAACACTATTTTATTGTATAGTTTCTATTTCATAATTAATATAGTCAATTTCCTGACAGAACTATACATTTACATTTGTAACTGCATTAATTCATGTATCTGCTATCAAACCCCAACCGAACCTTGAAAATTTTGCTGAAGAGAATAGCATGGTTAGGCAGTCAGAAGTTGAAATGGTCTTTTAACTTTAATCAGATAACTTTCTGTGAACCGAATGTCTTTTAAGTGGTCATAACTTTTATGATTTATTACTAGAGGGTGAAGAGGTTCTCCAATTTCTTTTAGAATAGTAGCTGTTATTATTACTGACAAAAATTTATTGTCAATACTCATAAATTAAAAGAATAAATTCAATTCTGAAGATGCAATATTTTGATCTCCTGCCCCGTTAATTTTTAAAACAGTGAGATTTCCATTTAATCGCAATTTTTTTATAATATTTCTTTTGATTAACAAAACATTTGAACCGGAGTCGTGTAATGGTTGTACTTTAATTAATTGATGAGTAGATGGATTTATCAAATAACACAAAACAGTGCCTGATTTACCTTTATAATTCGTAATCTGTAATTTTTTTGTTTTTTTTTACACTAAGTGAATCTCTCCGTGAATTACCCAAATGACAGCTGTAATTGTCATATAAATTAACAACATTATTAGAAAAATTAATATACGATATTTGGATATTATAGGATGATCTTTATTAATAGAGTTCACATAATACAAATCAAACTAATTCTTGGGCTTCTTCCCACCGGATTTCTTGCTTTGAGAAATAATAGCTGAAGTTATCGACGCCAATATGTGATCGTTTATTAATTTTGTAATTTTTTGTGAAATCGGGTTTCTTTTACATTCAGCGTTTCTCTTTGAGAAATCTCTTATCTGTGGTTTCTTTCTTACCAAAAGTTTTGAAATTATAAGGTTTGGTCCTGAATTTGTTTTTCGGGCAAGTTAATTGTGAATAATAGCCCTTGTATTCATTCTGTCGCCTTACACACTTTATATTGCAAATGTCTTCTAGGGTTTTCAACATCTTATGCAATTTTTTTCCCCCGGCATCTTTCTTTTAATGCTGAATAGTTCATACGTAACGCTTCCGAACATCTTGTAATTTGATGATTGTGTTAGTATAGTTCCCTAAAGACCTTAGTTTTGTCAACTATTGCAAAATTGCTTGCTGTTGTCACCTTTTCAGAGGTATCAAGGCTGCGAATTCACACTTTGCATAGAATAGAAGAACCGTTTCCTCCCCCACTGTTATATGAAATTCATCTTGCCTCTCTATCCTTGTGAGAGGAGTCGAATGAGCGTCGACCAAAGTTTTACAATAAATGTAGTAATTATTAATACAATTAAATTAATTGTAATATTTATTTATATTGTCACGAAGTAGTTCTTTATAATAAAAAAAGGATATATGATTAGACTTTTATCAAATAATATTATTCGCACACATATTGTATCTTTCAAGGCTTTTAAGTGGCTCAGACTTAAACAGCTATTAGAGAATTCTTTGCACACCTATTGTATCTTTCAACGCTCTTAGGTGGCTCCAAATTACGGCAGTTGTTAAGATTTAATTGTATAATTACTATTAATGGGGTTATTTTACAACTCGAACTTTTAGGGAGAAGGTCATCATCGCTAGGAGAATCCTATGTTAGTGAGACAAAATACCAGAAATTGAAAAATCAATACTATGCCTCCCCAATTCTTCTAGTGAATAATTTGTTCAAAGGAATACAACAGTATTTACTCATGCAATAAAAGTGTGAAGAATGATTTTATGATCAAAAGACTATTCAACTCCAACTTGAAAATTTAACATATGAGATTGATGAGGAACCCTGATCAAATTTTCGGTTCAAGGTTGGTCGAAGGACCATGTAAAATCTTAGTAAATAACGACTTTGAAAAGACTCGAGCCTCTCTGAATACTTAAAGGTGAATAAATAGGGGACTGCATAACTTACTCTAGTATATGTAATAAAACACAAAATAATAATAAGACACGGGTATAAGATTTGAGTTTCAGTAAATTATAGAAGAATATAAAAAAAAATTCCAAACTTTTGGAGGGAAAACACAAGAGGTGATTATTTGGCCAGATATACATAGGCTCAGATTACAACATCTTCCACAATGACAACATTTTTGAACTTTGATTTAGTTTCTTACATAGAGTGAGTGTTTCAACCTAGGAGTGCTACAAAATATTATATTAAACATTTTTCTACGGGTCAATTATAAAAAAATAAGTTTAGATCGAACATTTTATCTGTTAAAGTTAGTAATCCTCTCTTTGCCACAGATTGTACAATATTTACATATAACGTAAATCTTAATTATAGAATTAAAAAAAGAGAGAGGATCGAAGGGATAATCGAATGGTGATTAATTGATTAACAATACTAGTATTATATTAGACAGTACTGTATACGTACCATTTTCATTTCTTCAATGATTATTATTAATTAATTTTGCTTTATATACTAGGTAATAGTATAACTTTAAGAGACTTAACACTTTAGGTCAAAACTCATTAGATTTCTAATACCATCAAAAATAGCGGAACTTTTATGAGATGATAAATTAACAAAACCTAGTATCTTATATTTATTTGGTGTGTCTTTCTAGTTATAATATGCATCATATATAGCCTACAAATTGATAAATATGAAGGATATATGAATAATTTGTTTAAGCACCATGCCTTTTATTATTTATAATATTTAGCATATATATATGTCATTTTTCAAGTGGGAGGGATTCGAGTATATGTAGATATATTTAAAGACAATGAGTTCGATAAGAACTCATTGGTAATGACTCAATGAGTACGCTCCGAAAGAAACAGCTGACTGCTGTTATTATTCAGTTTGTTTATATTTTATGGAATTTTTATTATTTGTCTACAACGCTGTTACGTTTAACTTGAAAACCGTTTTTTGAAAAAGTCTGGAGTATTTTGCAGCACTGAATTAATTATCCGCTTCAAGCCTGCTTTACTTCCACAAGCCCCATTTAAATATGTCATCTACCCATAATTTGAAATTTTCATCGACCTTTTTGAAGGTGGGAGATTAAATTCATATTTTATATTCTTCTATTCTAATATATTAATTAATTTCTTTTCAGAACTTTGGAAACGCAGTGTCAGATCTTCTCAATCATGAAAAACTAACGGATCTTCGTTTTATAACAGTGAACGAACAGAAAGGTACGACAAAGTCCTTCAATGCCCATCAATTCCTCTTTACTCCGAAATCCGCCTTTCTTCGGACCTTGTGCAATGAAGCAAGGGGAAAGCAACTTGTAAGAAACATGAAAATACAGAAAACAATTAACTATTCATTATTTCTGTTTCCATAAAGATTTCAGATCCTGTCATCATCACTCTCCCAGGGATCAGCCCTCATTCCATGCAAGCAGTCATCGATTACTTTTATACCGGTATTACGGATTTTGAGCTAAGGGATGATCTGGAGGATATGTGTCTACTCCTTGGGATCGATAACGTGGATCTCGATAATAATGAAACGGATATTAAAAGTAATGGTGCTAGGAAAATGGTGGGAATGAATTCAGAAAATGAAAATAATCAAAAGACTTCAATTTTCTCCGTATTTACACCTGATTGTGACGACGAATACTCTTCTGAAGAGGAAGAGAATGGAAGCACGGAAGT
The DNA here is from genome assembly GCF_016086655.4 of Lepeophtheirus salmonis. NCBI lineage: Eukaryota > Metazoa > Arthropoda > Copepoda > Siphonostomatoida > Caligidae > Lepeophtheirus > Lepeophtheirus salmonis. The sequence goes on from NC_052138.2 coordinate 447,927, forward strand.
TATTAATCGTAGCAGTATATGTACTAACGTGACAAATGCTTCTACCCCCAACGTGGAAAAAAGATCTCTCAAAAAGAGAATCGTCGTCGGTCCTTCTACAGCACAAAGAAAGCATAAAAAATCAAACAAAAAGAATGGATATTTGTCAAATAGAAACTATTTAAAGGGATGTACGAAATGCTCCTCCATTTTTGTGGCGGAAAATAGTTATTTGGAGCATATCAAAAAGTGTACTAGGAAAGGAGTTGATGACAATGAGAACTCCACTACAATAGCAAATGGAACCTCCAAAAAGAGTAAATCCAAAATAAAGATTTCTTCCCTAATCAGAGAGCCAAAAAGATCCTTTGTCGTATTAAATCGTTTAAAAATAGATGGCCAACAATCTTCTCCAACTAAGAAAACCTCACCCTCTAAAAAAGGCAGATTAGTGAAGTGCAAATTCTGTGATCTCACCTTTGATAAATTGTACAACTTAAGAAATCATATCTTAAATCATTTCAAAGACAAACTGTACCCATATCTCCCGGCAAGTAAGCCTTATGCTTGTCCTGATTGTTATATCGAAATGAGGGATCGTATTACCCTTTTAAGACATTACTCATATTCGCATCGTCATGTATTCAAACTTTGCTCCGAAGATGATGTTAGAGGCGTGGTTATGGAATGAAGGAACTTTGATTATTTTTTTTCAAAATAAGCAATTAATTATCTCAATTGAGCATATTGTGATATAATAGGACTAGATAAATATGATCTATTATGCAATTATAATTGACACGCATATTGTAGATAGTAATTTAATATATCTAAGTATAAAAATAAGTATATATTTTGCAATATTTTCATATTTTTACACATCACGTAATAAATTACTGTATAAACTAATAGTATATAATAGGGATAATATTCTGACTTTTCAATTATTATATATAATAAAATGCGTGGCATATTCAAGTAGGTAAGTTGTTAATCAATGTACATAATTAGTTAGTTCAATATTACATATATATTTTTTTACATATTTACAGGAGGGATTCAAGAAACATGCCTCTTATAACTTATAAGTTCGAATATCAGAGTTGTGCAAAGGTCTATAGCTAAGAGGCATGACTGAATCTGATGTATCCGTGCTTGTCGTTGTTTTGGACTTATCATTCATATCTAACATTGAAGCTTCAAAATGATCATAAGAAGAGGATCCTTCTTCCATGGAGGATAATGAGCTCTCACTTTGGTTCAAGGATCGGCTATCATAGTCGTTATTATTGTTATTACCCATCGATAGTTTAATTACACGATTACGCGAATCACTAGAGTCTGTACTGATGTAGCCCGAATCCTCTGGTCGATTTTTAAGGGTTCTTCCACTGTTGTTGGTGTCTTCTTTAAGATGATTTCCACCACCTCCGACAAACTCCACAGTTTTTCGCCAAGATGATTTAAATGAGTCCTTGTTATTACTAATACTATGATTCTGGTTGTTGCTAATTTGATGTTTTGAGCTCTTTATGGAGTTTTGATTTGCCACTCTAGAACGAATATTTAATGCAATTTCCATGCCTTTGGAGACCCCATCTGAAGGAACGCTTCCGCAATAGTCTCCTTTCTCTGTTTCTCTAATTCGTTTCAAAACAGAAGAAGAATTAGATTCGGGTCTTCGTGCCTTAAATGAACTCTCCAATCTCTCTCTCCTCTCTTGAAAGGACATATTTTCATTAGACTCATCTTCGGTGTGTTCCTCCTCATCTTCGTCATTAATAGAATTGATTAAAATGGATGATACTTTGGGGTTTTGTTTTTTTTCGTTGAGGACTTGAAGTCGGGAGATTTTTCTAAATTAGACGACGTATAAGGAGGTAATGGAGGGGGTAGGGGCGGGGGTGGAGGAACAGCTGATTTTGATGGTAGAGGTAAAGGGTTTGGACTAGAATGATGGTTGATTTTCGGAGGGAGATCAGGAGGTTCCAAGGATTTGATGGCTGTTGGATGATTGTCCTTTTTGAACTTTGAAAAATATTTTTTACCCTTAAAAGATGATGATGGTTCCCTCTCCACTCTTTCAAGAGTGTCAGGATCAAAAGATTTCTCATTATTTTTTGATACATTATTATCTGGGTTTTTTACATTATAATCAACAGATATTAAAAGTTTATTTGTGAAAACTTGATCATTAATGGAAGTTGGCTGCGGTGCTCCACTTACTGAGAGAATCATTTTCTCTCCGACTATAGAGGATTTTCTTTTACCATCTAGAGTATCCGGTGAATACATATTATTAATATACACGCCAGGCGACATATCCTGGGAACATTCAACAATTTCGTATGTTGAATCTTCGTCAATAGACTTATGGCATCCACCTCCAACTTTTTTAATGTTTTTAGGGTCTAAGCTGTCATGATCAATGGATTGTATCGTATTACTTCGATCTGAGTACAAACTCTCATTATCACTCGGAATAACCTTTGGTATTTTCAAGACAGCCTTATCATAAAGCTTGGTTAAAAGATCCATGGACTCTTGATGGGACTTTTTCTCGAGACGACCACTTGGTGGTATAACAATATAATTGGGTACAATACTATTGGGTTTTTTAATCGAAGAGTTTGGACTGAGAACGGAACCTTTTCTTCCATACGAAGATTTGAATTGTGGAGAAATGGTTTCAACTATTGATTTTTCTGTGACGTCCCCAGGTCTCTATAAAATGATTTTTTTAGAATAAGTTGATATTCTGAATAATATATTATAATTTATAGTACCTTTAATGAGTCAAAATAGCCGTCATTATCTGATGAATCTGTATCCTCAGAAGCTACATCGACCACCTCATCATCAGTTGTTTCATTACAATTACTATGTGATTCATTCATAGTCTCAGGATTATTGTGAGGTGATGAGCAATCCGATGAGCCATGATTATGATCATTTGTAGTGGATGTTGGAGAAACACTTCCATTCGTCACTACTCCAGAGTCTAAACTTAAAGGATCACAATTTTCTCGCGAAGAGGACCTTTTACCCAATGAGTCCTCTTGAGAGGAATAGTCAGAAGATTCTTGTTCGTTTTTTCGGAATTGCTGCTGTTTTTTATTGTTTCTAAAACTCTTATATATCTTTGCATTCACATCATTGAAACTTTTGAAGCTATGGCCACCATTGGAAGAAGGATATTGATGAAAAGGATGATGTCCTTTCTTATTAAGTCGAAAATTGGAGTCTTCTTCAATAAAGGCTGGATTTTTATAGGTTTTAGGAGTTTGTATCTCTTCAGGGATATCAGTGAGTCCAGGAGAGTATTTAACTTTCATCTTTGCACGAGCTGACCGTACAAGAAATCTTATTTTGGAGAAGAACTCTGTTGAGTTTTGACCTTGTTCCTTTTATAATGAAACAAAAAAAATCAATTATTTTCGTGGAAACTATTTTGATCACTTACATTTTCTTTATCATGAGTTGCGGGAGTATTCACAAAGATTCCATCCAAATTATTATCAGATTCCTCATAGGCGCCACCTCCTTTTCCTTTACTTCTACCACCAACAACTTGTTTCGTAGCTCCATCAAATAATTTATCATTCTTGTGCAATACAATCGATTCTTGGGAATCTGATGGTTCATTTCTTTTTGACTGCTAAAATGGAGATACAAATATGGGAAACATTTATAATTTTGCACGTATGTTCGTACACGAATCATTTGCCAGTAAACAATTTCTCCGAATGATATTTTGAAAAGTCATATTCGGTAAATAAATTTTGCGAAATAAAAAACAATGCTTGCTGATGGAATATTACTTTCGGCATATTAAAATTAGGAGTCAACCAATATGATTTTTTTGATGAAAACCCGATTATTTGGGGATTAAAAAAACGGGTTAACTAGACGATTTTTTTTCTTTTTAGAAAAATTTCTAAAATCCTAGCTGTTGACAAAAAAAATAATTTTTTTGGGGAAAAAAATGTAACAACTTAATTTTTTGAAAAAATAATTCAAATATTTTTTTTTTAAATTCATAGCTTTTCATAAAAAATTTCAAAAATCTATAATTATTTACAATTTTTTTGTTTTTAAATCCACAGCCATCCACAAAAAAATTTATTTTATTGTTCTTCGGAAAAAGTTAAGTTTTCGCAGGAGTATAAGATATTTTTTTGGGGAAATGTATTTTTGGAACTTGTCCTAGAATCATATTGATATATAGTGAGCCTATAATAAGCTCTTTAATTCTTTACAAATTTTATATTTTGCTCTTATAAGGTATTTACAAAATTGGTACATGTACCTACTCTTGAAGGTGGACTAACCAAAAACTCAACCCAATGTTGATTAATATAGGTATACGCATGTTATTTATGGGACTTACTTCCTTATACTACCTTAGTATAGCAATTTAATTTATACAAATGAATAGTATTTATTTGAGATGGAGAAAAAAATATCTTCATTAGTGATTTAAAAGCTGTTTAAAACCAACATCACTTAAATACAAATTATTATTTATATTTTATTTATGTTCAATAATTGGATAAATATTCAAAAAGAAGTTCTCTCTCCTTCCTTCTCAAATGTCCACCCACACCCAAAAAGAATGTAGAATGTAGCACCTATACAAAATCCTTAATAAAAATGAAATCCAAATAATCAGTATTTAACAATTAACCCACCTTAGTAATATCATAAACGGGCTCATCTATCCTCGTGGATCCTAAGGAAGTTGATATCCCATGATGATTTAAGTGCAATCCCCCATTATTCCGCGCATTTTTCTGAAGCTCCGACACAAAAGCAGCCTCTAGTCCTAGGAGTACAGAGGATTTGTATCTTAGTCCAGGAGGAAGAGTGGAGGGAGGTTTGAGGAACTGGCGACGAAGCCTTTCCTTTCGACGCTTCTTTCTTTTCATGAAGATGAAGAATATGATGGCGATGATATAAATGATTCCAAGGAATGCCACACATACGCCAATGGCGAGGTAGTCGCCAAAGCTAAGTCCCTCTGAGTCATCCTCACTTGAGCGACCATCCCCGACGTGTAGGCTGGATGGAAGGAGGGGACCTGGAAATGGTTGAAGAGAGGAGAGCGAATTAGTATGGTTTTGCAAATTCAAAAAAAAAAAAAAAAAAAAGTGATACAATAGTTTTTTTTATTTTTTAAAGAGCCTAGTCATCATGTTAATAATGATGTATTAAGATAAAATATATACATAATATGAAGGAGAATGGATAATTAATTAATTGAATAGAAATATGTAAATAGTGGAGGGACTATTAAAATAAATAAACAATGTAAGAGAAGTAGAGGAGACTGAGTAAAGTTGAAACACTTTGTTTTTGATACAATTACTCGGAGTTAGTTTGACTTTGGCTAGCCTTAGATTAATATAAATACAAGATTGTACTATAACACTTATGCGACTGATGTTTGACTTCCACCACGCTTAATAAAATTGACGTCAAAGAGTATAGCTGTTAACAAGAGGAGCCTTCCTTACTGTAACTGTTAGAGTACCGTTGTTATCAGTGAAAAGCATGTTATTTTTGAATTGGTAGTCTGAAGAATGAACTTTCTTTTCCTTAGTAGTTGACATTATTATTTGATTCCTGACTTTCAAACCTGATTGATCATTCGTGTGTGTTCATAAAAGACGGAGCGTAACCCTGAGGATTTGTTGCTGAGTATCAAATGTCCTATTTTATATCCTTTTCTCCTTCCTCTCATGTCATGGCTGATTATAGCTGATCTAATGAAATGTCATGAACATTATTCTTTCTCTCCTTTGAAACATTCTTCAAATTGTCAGGGTTACCATGTTGATTTTTAGTTTCTTTCATTTTTAACATGCCAATTCTACACTGTATTTTTATCATAAGTAGTTATACTCTGATAGTCTAATCTTGTATTTCTATTAACCTTGGACTTTCCAAATTTTAACATAACGTACATACTAGGGTTTTTCTTTCAGAATCCCGTGGCTTTGTGGACAGGTTCACTGTCGTGTTGGAAGGTGTAATTTCTTCCTTGGTTTACTCAATCCATCCAGAGAATGTAAATTATAGCTGCAAAATCAGAACCAATACAATGACAATGCTGGATCTCCACGAGATCGCCTTGGCCTATCAATGCTTCTAGTACTGTGTGGGCGAGGTTATCAAGAGAGGCGGATCTCATTATGAATAATTGAATGTCATTAAATGTAGCTATCAAATATTTTGAAAAAAATGTTTCTACATCATCTAGTTCGTTCGTTATAAGTCTTTCAAGATTTTCCCAATTTATCTGCACAACACTGTATTTAGTAGGAATGATATAATTTGTGTGACCGTTAGCCAGGGATTTCAAAGAACCGCTTAGTACAGTTTTTTATATTAGGAAATTCCTGCGTGGGAACTGGATATGGCCACATAGTGAGGCGACATACATAAATTAGGTGACCGTTAGACTAGGTTTAACTGTTAATCAATATTGATGGGCATTTATTGGATGTAGTCCTTTGTTATACTAGGGGAAAATAAAAGACATGCTGTGATATTCCACAGTCTTCCCTACATTATTCATAAGGAAAATGACTTAGAAAAAGGAAAGAAAGCCTTCATAACTAATATATATATACTAATTAATTATAAAGTTATACATACATAAATATATAATTTAAGAAAATAAATTTCTATATGACAGAAAAGTATTTTATTATTTTTTAATTACGTTTTTCGTCTTCATAACATCCTGTTATTCTTTGGCTTTGCAAAAAGAATCTTTAAATAAATATGTGTACATTGCATAGATATACAAAAGCACAAACACGTAATGAGTTACTTTTGCATAAAATTAGTTAATTATCTTTCATATACCTAGGTATTAGTGATGAGACTCGGTCCAAGACCGAATTATTTTTTCAGTCCGGTCGTAAGGGGATTTTCATTGAGCAATATTTAGACCGCACCTTGATTGTATCAGGCAACCTTTCCTACAAAAGGAAATGGGGAAAAATAGGTTAAGCTCCGTCTTGAGTGAAAACAAAGTTGCCCCTTAACTTTTTTCTAGCCCAAAATAGCACTTTCTTACATAGAAGTTCGATGTAAGAATCTGTATTGAGCCCACAAAAGTAGGAGGGGAGACTTCGTTTGTGCTGGACACTGGACTTTTTTTTTTTTGAAGACATGTCTCACTGAGCTGAGATATTGTCTGGTTGTTTGGTTTTGATGAAACGGCTGTTCTGCTTATTCACAGTGACATCAACAGTGAAAAAAATTTCCCAGAAAAGAGCAAAACTTTACTCCAAATGTTGGTTGGGCTTAAAAAATTTAGAATCTTCTTTGCTTTTTCCAATCGTTTCAGCTTGCTCTATTCATAGATAAGATGCCGTCGTGTTCTCCGTGATTTTTGACCAATGCCACTTTTGAGGAAGTGACCACAATCGCTATATGGTTCATTTGTTTAATTCGATGGGCTACTTGTCATAGGCAATAAATAATTACTCTACTGATAAAAATGATGAAAGTACTTGTAACAACTTTTATTTTTCTTTCTTTTCTTAAAATACACTTTTTTTTATTAAGATTTATCGCAACTGTTGTAATTTGGTTTTCCTTTTTGATACGTCAACTCCTGTTTTAATAAGTAAGCCTAGTGCCTGTAGATTTTTACTCTCCACTTGACTGATACTATAAATTTGACGAATTATCATTAATTGAATGTTTCAAGTTTTGACGATTATTGGATTAATTAAATATATCACATCTTTAGTTCTCTATTATATCCGCCTTATTAAACAGTTGAAATTTGGATCAGGATATTTATCAACTTTTTGCCTCTATATATCCATTTCTCCATGATACAACTCATAAATCAGGATAGGAAAGAAAATCAGTTCATAGATTGAGACTGAAGAAATTGGTCCATGTTTGGTCAAGGATTAAATTTCGGTATACGGTCTAACATCATGACCAGTGGTTATCCAATGGGGCAACGCGTACCCCTTGGGGTACTTGGAAGAACTCCAAGGGTTACTTGAGATTTTCAAAGGATATTTTACAAGTGTTAAATAACTCAGGAGTGTCTGCAGTGGGTGGACTAGAGGGTCTGTAGCTCTCCCAAAATGAAGGAATTTTTTTCTTACTAGAAAATTTAATGTTTGAATTTTTTTATTTGAAATTTTATTTGTTTTTCTGTAAATAGCAATGGTTTTCTTAATTTTTCACCAAAAAATGTAATATCTGAAAATTTTCTCCAAAAATATTAATATTTTTGGGAATAGATATGGATTTTTGAATTTTTTTCCCCTAAAAATTTGAAAATTAACCAAAAATAAATAATAACTACGTATAAAGCTCATTTATTTATATTTTAAGGCGAAACATCCTTGAGGCAAAATGTCCTGAGAAAAAATAGGTTGGGGCGAAAGTATCCGGCACCGAATTAGATACCGAAGACAAAAATTCTGCTAAATAGTGTTAAATGTTTAACATTTATTTGACTTGAACACCCAATACACTTCCAACTGTTAATGCTTCCAGACCTAGTTAACGAAAATACTTGGCTAAGAATCGTAAATGTAAGCTTTATATTAATAAAACACAGTTTGTATGTCTGTATTAATATATGACAACAAGTCACCGGGTGCACTGTATATAGTTCTCTACGATGAAGATCTTAAACATACTTTTGATATATGAAATAACATATAGTTGAAATATTATAGGCGCTGCACTTAGCATCGAACATGTAAACAGGGTTCATTGTATACCTTTGTAAATCATATAAACATTTTTGATCTAAGAAAAGAATAATGTAGTCGTATTATTGAAATATTGGAGGCGTGTCCATGTATACGAAGGGCACTGTTTCCGTTCGTGTTTGTTATTGGTCTGTTATATCATTATTCCTTCATAATAGATCATGTGAATTTTCAGTATATGCTAAGAATTGAAATAAATATTAACGCTGGTATGTTAAAATGAATTTTGTTTGTTTTAATTAGTGACCCCTTTAAAGACTTAAGTACTCATCAGTCATCCCAAAATAATTTTTTTTAACTCAAACTCTTATTATTATTCTTGAGGATAGTACACGTCAAATGAATTGATATACATTAGTATTGAGTAGTTACGTGTGAGTGAGTTAATAAGGATTAAGGATTTCTAGGGGAGTCATCTTCTATATGATTAAAACAAGGTTTTGTCTGTTCATCGATACCCAATAAATCTTATCAATGCCAAGTACAGTCGCTAGTAAAATAGTAAAGAAGAATAAGCAATACGAGCAATATTGCAACACTTGTAACCAGGGCAGCTGAGTCGAAAAATTTATTCCGACTCAGGCTACCAAAATTATTATAATTTATTTATAATCTAAGACTTATATTGAGTGTTCGTTAAGTTTTCTCCTTGATTGTTATAAGTAATTATAGGAATTAAGTACTCTTAATGTATGAAACTTGAAAGTTAACTCATTTATGAGTTTACTTCACAAATTTCAAATGTGCTCTATGATCTGTACAATCACAATTCTCTTACACCTCTAAATTATTATTTTGGGTAGAGCATGACCACTAACCATGCTAGTTCATTACTTAGCCAATGTCATCAGAGTAAAGAGTACGATGCAGTGAGAGGTTGTATTTCATTTGTTAATCTTGTTAAATTTATTATATTCCAAATGTTTTCTATATACTGCTTGGGATAATTATTTACTACATATAAACAATAACTACCCATAGCTATAAATTAGATCTATATTTATACTCTGTAGACTCAATAGTACTTATATAGGCCATCGAAAATTGTGTGTTAGAGTCGGAGTTGGTGACATACAAAATATAGGAGTCGGGCATTTTATACCCATTCCGCATCTCTGCTTGTACTAACCCCTGCGTTACAATATCTCACATTTCTACTCAATAAGTGTTTTTTTTTTTTTGTAAATTTAATTAAATTGATAGCAAAATAATCCATAACTCAACAGATATAAATCACATCTCCTACAAGAATTAATTTTGCACCTCAAAATCAGGTTTTATTCAATATCTTGCAAAAATTTGAGTAAAGTCTTAGATTTTTTTTTGAATAATAATATATAGAAGTTTCGTAAATCTAGTAAATCTGAAGGTGATGTTATGATACGATATCAAAAGAAAACATTTTTGAGTTGTGTTTTACTATTATTAATATTATCAATCAAGCTAAAAAAATATTTTACTTGTAAAAACGTGAATATCACATACAAAAATCATATATATATATATATTCAGTAGACGTTACAAAAAAAAGTAGAACTACAGACTCTTGAGCTTCCTATTTTGTCGTAGAATACTAATTATCAATCAATACTAATTGCAATAGAAAAAAATCAAAAATTAGTAAATCAAGTTATTGATCCAATTTTGATGTAATTTTAATCATTCAATGAATTATTCTTATCAAAAGAGCTTTAAATTCGTAATTAAAAAAAAAAACCTCCATCTACTTTTTGCCTGCAATCTGCTTTTTAAAAGTTCAAATATGAATCCAAGATCCACTCCTTTCTCTCCCGACTAATAGAATATTTTCACATGACGTCAGCGTAGTTGATGACGACTATTTTGAGGGCCTAAACAACCAAGTTTTATAAGAATGAAGACCCATTTTACATTAAAATTAAAGAAAAAGTGAACCATTTGATGTCAAAATGGAACCAGCAAGTAAAAGGACTTAAACCTTACCGCATATAAAAAATATATCCTTCTGTTTCCAATTTTATTATATATTTGACCTTCAAATGTATTAAAATATGTTATTACATCGTTATACAATCTGATTTCCATATTGTAGATAAAAAAAAATTTACAGTTGAAATAATAAGAAACAAAAAAGGTGCAAATCAAGGCATTTTAAGATATTTTTATTGCTATTACTTAGATTTAACTCAGAAATCAGGGTGTATCATTTGCATTAAGTAGTATTCAATGCATTTTTTTACAATTATTAAAGCCATTTGATGATATTTTATATAGATTTATTGAAAATTTGTCCATTGTATATCAACTTTGAGCACCTATAATAGCGTTTCAAATATACAACTGTATAACTACGTTTATTTATGAAATATTACTTAACTACTTAAAATAGGTAAAGCATTATATTCATAAGTCCTGACACTTCTTTTTAAGGAATTTAATCTTCAGAGTGGGGAGATGTCTATGGGCAATGGTTTTCTTAATTTTCCACCAAAAAATGTAATATCTGAAAATTTTCTCCAAAACAATTAATATTTTGGGAAAAGATATGGATTTTTGAATTTTTTTTTGTGATTTGTGATTTTTTTCCCCCCTACAAATTTGAAAATTAAATTTTTTTGTATTTTTTTTTTGATTTTAGAAATTTATTTGAGAATAGCTATCAATTTTTGAAATCCTTTTGCAAAAGAATTTAATATTTGGAATTTTTTTTCAAAAAATTCCAAAATCCCCTCCAAAATAAAATCCTGCAAACGCCCCTGTAACTGAAGCTTAAAATGTTTTGTGCTAATAAGGGGGACTTGGGTTAAATAATTGTTTTACAAGTAGTACATGACAAAAAAAAGGTTGAGAATCCCGGGTCTAGACCAAATTATCCGAAAAAATTAATATTGGACCAAGTCTCAACACTAGTTTGTATATAATTGCAATTTTACAAAGAGATATATATAAAACCAAATATTATAATATATATTAAGTACTCGTATGAAGGTATTTATAGATAAATTCACAATTTGACACTCCACAATAATATTACCCTCCTACTCGCAGATTGGCTGTTAGTTCCTCGCCCTTTTGGAGGAGCAAGACACAATAAAAACAAGTGCAAATACATGAGATTGGAGGGAAAACATATTTATAGTTATATTATGCACTTTTCATAATATGTGGTCCGTCAACATAAAAGTATTCTTGAACATAAATCAAGAAAAGGAGAAAAATCTTTATTTACTTTATAATATACACATGGAATCCAATATTTCATAGAGTTATTGAAGAGAATCATAGACTTACTATTCAAATTGATGTGATGAGATTAGATATCCAAGACCCTTAGCTATAGTTTAAACCCTTTGATATTTGATTTAATAGACTTATATTAGGCCTCATACGACCTTTTCAAATAAAATCTGTGAATTTCTTATTCTTTTATCATTTGACTACTTTACAACCAGAGAATATCAATTTTCAAAGTATCAATACAAATATGTTCTGACGCTTGGAGTAGGAAAAAGTAATCTAGACTCAGTGCAGTTCTCCCAAAAATTAGATCTATTTATCCAGTAGTTTTGGAGTCTATTCATTGCTAGTACACAAATATATTTTGAAATACAACCTTCAATGTTAATCAAACAGAAAACATTCGAATACTAGTCTATCTAAACTTATTTTATTCAATCTGCAGGTACGTAATTTAGTATTTCGAATAAGTCATTTGAAAAAAATAAATATATATTTGCATTTAAAAAAAAAATAAGGATCTATAATTCTTTTGAGATTATTATCATTTGACAAAACTTTAAAATTTACGCTAGAGCGACATTGCTCAGTGGACATTGAACCCCTTGAAAGAAATTAGTATCTTGAAATCAATATGTGTTGGGTCACTCCAAGAGAAGACAATATACATTGTGTATATGTAAGGATGGACGAAACGTAGATAAAATGTATAGTTGACAGATTCGAAAATAATTAACGATTTGGGATATCGTTCTTTTTTGTTAATTATATACAAGATCGTCGTGGTGTTGACATCTCTTTCTTCCTCTAAGTTATGAATTTTTTATGTTACTTTTTTTAAATTTGCATAATAAAATAGTAGTATGTACGTTTCAATATAAATTTACAATATTTTCCTTATATTAATGTTATTTTAAATATAGTTACCCCCCATATGATTGCATTTCTTCATAAAAATCAAATAACATATTGACAAAAGTCTCAATTCAGAAGTACCATAATAGGTGTACATCAATAAGTGTAAGTCCCTGTTGGACTCGGAGTAGTATTAAGGATCAACATCCGAGTAATTCCTGCCTTTATCATATGCTTTATACGGAGTGGGATTTGCGTTTATTTATCTTATTGCATATCTACTTGCAGCTAATCTATTGAAACTTCATGACAACTAAGCTGTTCTCCTTCAAAACATTCTTCAAATTGTCAGGGAGACCACGTTCTTTTTGAGTATCACTTTTTCTAACGTACCGGCGTTTCATAATATTTGAATCTATATACAAGGGTATCCCCGCTTATTGCAGTTTTTGGGAACTGTTATGTATGTACGAAGGATAAAATACCTTCTTTCCTTCCATCCTCTTCTTATCCTTGTGCCTAGTTGATATTATATGTATATAAAGTACTGTTTATTATCCTTAGTATAAATACTAAATAGTATCTATTATTATTGTCAGATTAGCATGTAATATGTTTCTAATAAGAATAGATCTTTGTTTCGGTCGTCCTGGATTCCTCTAATAAATAGTGTGTGTTTCTCAACCTCGTCAAGACACAACAATCACAAGAAAAATCCGCGTTTACGGGGACTTTTTTGGTACTAAAGCCCGAAAAATGGGAGAAATTGTTTTTCAAAATCCATTTTTTACTTTCAAAAAACATTTTATTCCATATAAATTATTTAAAATAATGAATGCCATACAAGAATATAGTGTAAAATTTAATCTAAATCAGATATTTACTTGACTTTTATTACGTTTATTTAAAATACTGTAAAATAATTGGAACTTAATCAATATTTATACAGTAACCTTTTAAATTGCAAGTATGTATAATTAATAATAAACAAAAGTTTTTTGTCTATGTATCAAATCAAATACTTACAGGACACTGCCTCCAAGCAAAAGTGTACACTTTTATTATATGAATATATAGACATAATATAAAAATTCTTGTTTACTTCAATATGTAGTTTTTTATAATATATTATCATATTATAAAAAAAATAATAAATATATTAAATAATATATATAATATATTAGAATAATTCCAAAGACCTTGTTATGCAAAATCACTGGTGTTTGAAACTGCGTGGTGTGGGGACCTCCTGTATTTGGACTTCCAAGATAATTCCTTGGTTTTTTCTGTTTTTTCCCAATATATATTTTAAAATTTCTAAATAAAATGAGGACTATAAAAATTTCCAACGGATCTGTCATAAAATAATAATTATTGATATTGTTCATAAGGATCCTATTTCTTTTCACCTAAGCACAAACATAAAATTGTACAACTCAGTAAGGTCACCAAATTATTAATAACTATTATTTATTTTAAATCTATGTATATGCAAATTATTATTTTTGCTTAAAAGTTTATATATGTTAATTCTTCTACATACTATGAAAGTTGAAATTTACTATTGCAATTTTGATAATGCTATTTATGTTCTATCTATGTTGTGTTTTTTTTGCATTATCAAAAGTTATATGTAGATTTTGTCGTTGAATACTAAACAGATTGAAATAATGTTCTATTCTACATACATATGATAAATATTAACGAATGGGCAAACCTGACTCAATATACAGTGTGGTTAGAAATACACCTCTGGCAAACCTTTTTTTAGTTTGGCTAAAGTATAAAAATAGTGTACTCTTATTTTGCTTCCTTCTCGTCAAGTTTCCCTCAGATAGATTGAAAAATGAATTGACAAGAACCAAATTGGAAAGTCATGGCTAATTTCTTATAAACTCAAAAGGACCACAAGGAGATTGCAGCATTGTCATTGGTAACTGTCTATGCCGTAAAAAGAGGAATAATGATAATTATAAAAAGAATCCTTCCCTCATCACAGTCTTTGGGATCATCTGCAGCGACGAGATTAGATATGCAGGTCTGTATATTTTTTTGGGGAGGGGTCTTGGTTTGAAATGAAAAATTTGAATTTTTGGCAAGCAAAAAAAAAAAATTAAATTTTTGGGTAAAAATTTAAATTTTTTTTTTTTCAAATAATAAATCCACAGCTATACATAAAAAATTAAATAGGACTTCTAACCCTTATCATCTCCCGACGTCAGCTCTCTGGACTATTAATGGTGGAGCACCGTTGAGCGTAAGTCTAACAACAGCCACTTCAAATGAAATTAGTTCCCCGAGTCAACCATCAGGGAGGCATGGGAGGTCCCTTCAATGGAAGATATTGTCTCAGGTTACTCCTTGGCGAAGTGTCGAGGCTGTCATTGTAGCTGAGGGGAAATATTTTGAAAATTTCAAATAATAGGCAATGTGGGCTACGGCCCACATTGCAATATTTTTTACCCAAATTGCTGGGCCGATATTTTTCACATGGGTTACTAAATATATACATACAATATTCTTAATTTGATTATTTTAAAGTTAATTAACTACCCTATACTAAATCTATTTATGTATACTCGGCTTTACAAAAAAGATGACTTCAAAAGGGTGGAAAAAATGCATTTATCCATAAGAATAAATGACCAGCTGTACATATATTCTTTTTTGACATATTATATAATATGAATACGGTACGTCAGCATAAAAATAATCTTGTGCATAAGTCAATAAAATAAGTAATTCCAAAATTTTCTTGATAAATACTTGTGATTACGGTCTAATATTTCATTTACATATGTATTATATGGATTGGCCAGTTATGGGGTTTATACCTAAATTGATGGAGATGGATTGTTATGTTATTTAGAATGTTTTTTTAAAGTAGTTTAGACTAGTGATTATCTATTTTTTTGAGGTTGTAGATACCATCTGAGAAAGTTTCAAGATCTACAAGTACCGTCAATATGACGACAAAAGATTTCGTAGAGCACAGAAGACGGTAGCAGCGAAACTTAAGGAACAACTTAATTAAAACCCTTGTTAAAATCAGTTGGTTGGTATTTGATTTTGGAAGGAGAAAATTAATAACTGCTATTAAGAGGAGAGCCCTCAACATTTTGAATACCAGTAGTGCAATTAAAATATATAATTATTTTATGTACAATTATAATACAGAAGTAGTTAATAACTTAACATCCAGGGCGATTTTAGCATCTCAACAATCTATGAAGGAATGAACAAAAATGATCGATAGCAATAATCGTATTTCCTTTACAAATTTCATAAATGATATTTTGCTCTACGTCTTGCCCATCCCTAACATTAGAAGATGTTCCACCTATTTTTGACGTTCTTTTACGCAGTGCCACCTCTGGACTAGTACCATTTTGTCTGCGGAGGATATGTGGAAATTTATCCGCCCCTACACTTTAGATTTATAAGTCTTACAAATGCTATTTTTGAAGAATTATTTATTTCATATTGATGGACGTTAAAATATTTTATGAACTGCATTAACTACTTCCACAGTTTAAGAACCAGGGTATAGACCACTGGTTCTCAATCTCCGTTTCCTAAAATGTTTTTCAAGTTTGCCTCAGTAAAAATGTCAAATAATATTTTTATGTTATTATTTATTTTATATCAACAAAACTTTCCTCACTGGTAAAAAAGTTTTTAGGCACAATTATTTGCTTAGATTCCAGACTAGCGTTTCTCAAACTTTTATGTCCAATGGCGCATTAATGAAATAACTAAAGAATAACAATAGAAGACGCACTATTGAGCAAAAATTTTGATTTTGTTCACTTATAAACAATAATATAAATGGTAATTTTGGAATTTATCTGGTTCCTCTCGAAGGTAAAGTATTGCTAGATGGTGCAAAGTTTAAAGACTACTGCTTTAGATCCGTTATTTGAGATATGAGACTTTTCTTGTCCC
The DNA here is from genome assembly GCF_016086655.4 of Lepeophtheirus salmonis. NCBI lineage: Eukaryota > Metazoa > Arthropoda > Copepoda > Siphonostomatoida > Caligidae > Lepeophtheirus > Lepeophtheirus salmonis. Next base: position 464,681 of record NC_052138.2, read on the forward strand.
CAACAAGATTTTAATTAAAATTGATCATATTATTTCATTATGACTGTGAATTTTTGCAATATTTTGTGCCATTTGCGATGGCTCCAAGGGATTAATCAGAATATTTGATCCATACAAACATGCTCCAATATTTCATTCACATACTTTGGTCAATTATAGGTGCTATATTTTATTTTAATTTTAGAGATAAATAGAGCTACAATTAAACACTAGCTATGTTATAGAGCCTTCAATTGATTTATGAGCAATCTATGACACCGATATTGCACTTGTAAGTGGTAGACTCAACCTATCATACTATTTTTCTTTAGTTATGTCTGGGGGCTTTTAAATGCAATTTGTGACGGCATCAAATAATTAATCAAAAATAATTTATCTATAGAAATAGAGAATAATAATAATTAATTGATAATTATTCGTTATAGAATACAAATCATGTTGTACAGACTTGTTTCTAATATAAATCATACATGCTTGCTTGTGTGTTGACGGCTAAAAATGCATGATTGTAATATGTTTACATACCGTGTGTCCGGAGACATTTAATAGTTTTTTATATATATGTCCCTTAAATATGATATCCTCCGTTTACAGTCGATGCCACAATCAACTCTTATTGTGAATCACTTTATATAATATAACACGTGGACTGAAAAATCCCGGATTTCAGACATAGATGGCGCTATTTTTTAATTCACCTATTTTTCAGTATGCATCATCCTTCAAAAGACAGCTGTCAAAATTTAATGACTATCTGTTTTTTAGCTTGTGAGTTATATATGTAGCTAAGTGTGCGCTCCCTTGGTTCTTTCTAAAATAATGGATCAAAAATAATTTTGTCTTTTAATTTTAGACTCCTTCTTGACCGTTCAAGCTAAGCAATGGCTTGAAAAGTGTTATAGGGATTCCGCTCTATAAGTATAAAGGGGGAAAAACAAACAAAATAAATAATAATAATTTAATAAGAGGCAATTTTAACGAAAAAAAGGTGTTTTTTTTTGTTAAGCCTCGGACTTTTCAGGCCATGAGTTTTTAACTTTACTATATTCACTGCCGGCTGTTTTGAGGCCTATGATGATCAAAATGGAGGAAAGTGCCTTGCCAACGGAGCATACAATGACTAGCATAATTTTTTTAATCATAAATTTGTTAAACCTTTTTTTCTATAGCCTCCAAATTCATCATTGCACGACGTTAACTCACTAACATAAAAAAAATCACTATATTTTGCTCTCAACTTGCGATTCTTTTCCTCTTATCAGGGGTCTGTACGTTGATTGTTTGTATTCAAATTAGTTTTGGCCAAGCGTTGTGAATACTTCTCAAAAATAATAATCTCAAAAATTATTCCATGGGCAAAACTGGGAAAGAAATTGCTACAAGCTACCAACTGTTTATATATTTTTTCATTAACTATCGATTTTCTGTTTTGTTTTTTTCTGCTGTCAATGTTATGTACGTTGAATGGTGGTATAAAAATTGAACTAGCTCTGGTTTATCTGGGAACAATGCCCGAATATGAATGAATAATAATTAATTTCAAAGTTGGGAAGAATTGGCTAAGTGCAACCAACTGATTTCGAGTATTGTTCAGCTCTTTTGGGGATAAAGTTGGGATTTACAATAAAGGTTACGACGTAATATCACTCTTTGGTATTGTACAGGATGTGCAAAGCCACATCAATCCTAGCTCCAACGTGTTTAGCTTGTGTCGAGTACAAAAAAATTATTTTTTCACTCATTTTAATATTGCATCAAAACAAACAAATAAGTTCAATTTGGCAAACCTTTTTAATGACTAATTAATTAATTAAAAGCAATTGTCTAGTGATTGTCTTCTCTTTCCTATAAAAACTTCAACAAAATCAAATTAATCATTATTAAAGACCTATTTGTGATAGGTAAATAACTTAATCTTTTGGAGAAGATAAGAAAGAGGATTACTTTCTTTTGTTTACAGATAGACTGACCGATAAAGCTGCTACATAGTCCTCGTTCCTACTTAGGGTCAGAGGTTTTAACAAAGTTTTTTATAGTAATAACTACAACTAATCAAATTCTCATATATATTTATATAGTCTTGTTTTTTATAAAAACAATGTTCAGTCTTGTGTTTTTAAGCATTTTGTTTGTTATGCTCAAAAGTATGTCATTTTAGAAGTGTTTATATATATAATTATTGTTTTAAAGAATATATATGTTGTCATTAATTTTTGGATACAATAATCCCTTATTATTATAAAGACTATATACATTTTCAACCGCCTGACTTATACTTTACCACTTAAAACAGCAAAATAGGGCGTATTTTCTCTTTGTTGGTGTCCATCTTTGACGACCGCTCAAACAATAGTGAGTCAACAAGTCAAAAAATAGTTTTTTTAGTACAAAACCTTATGTTTCTAATGTCATTTAGTGTAAACCGATCACACTTATACAACACAAGATACACAGTACTCAAGCCATATATTGGGAAAATAATATATTTCTTTTTATTACATCAATTATATGGCTTGTAAAACTTTTTTATTTTAATGCATACGGTATATTGCACATTAAAGGCTTGAATGCAACGGATTTGGTACATATCCTAAAAGGGTAGGTCTTAGCCTATATTATGTGACGATTAAAAGGACTTTTCATCAATTATTGTTAGTGTTTATTTATTTTATAATATATATATATCACCTCCTATAATATGGGCCTGACTAACGACACATCAAGGATGATGAAAGAACTGTCAAAATGTTTATGGAGATGAGGGAGGGGGGAGGGATAGGGCTATGTATTTCTTTCTTTGAATAAATGCAAGTTATTACAAGAGGAGTTACTCATGTATTATGTACATACAAAAGAGACGCTCAAGGTTGAACGGATTTCCCATTCTTATTATGTATTTTCAACGTACATATGTGATCTGTCAACACAAAAACAACCTATAATGATTTTTCTCAAAATTGAGCCCGGATTACATTTTTATTCTTATTAATAGTATCGTCAATTTCTATCAACAAATGATTCTTATTAATACTTTGAGTGTGCTGCAAATTATACTTAAAGTAGCCACAATTGATAGTCACAATAATATAATGATAAACTGACAGATTTAATTTTCTTTGTACATCTCTCGTAACTCAAATAAAGGTTCTTAAATATATGGTCAGTTCTTGGCTTATTTTTCAAATTTAAGGGATGAGTAAAGATACATAAGAATTTAAGTCGTATTTTAAAACTTCTATGTCATTTAATTTACTTATATTGTCCCGAATATGCCCTTTCAAATAAAATCCATCAATGCCTTATTCTTTTAACGTAACTATCAATTTTGGCTAATTTAATTGTTATTTGCAACGCACCCAAAGGTTTAATCAAAATAATTTATTAATAGAAATTAACGATACTTTGTGGTGGAAGATCAGATTTTCAGAACAATCCTTCTAGCCTGCATTTGTGTTGACGGGCGCGTATGGGGAAAATATTTATCCTTTGCATAAAGTCAATGCATCGATGAAAATACATTTTCTCATGATTTATGGAAATGTATTTTTCATTATTTTTGAAAGAGATGTTCTATTGTGAGTAGTATCTACCTTTTCCCGAACCAAAGACAGCTAAATGATATATGTCCATTGTTATTTTTTGATATATGATCACAAAAATAAATATATATTTACCTATAAGTATAAGTAATACTTGAATTTACTCCACCTTATTCTACGTTCGAGTAGTGCTCAGCCAGTCCTTACTTATTCGGTCCAGTATAGTCTTAAGGCCGGTCCTTCGGACTGTCAATACTAAAAAATGTATTTTAACTTTCTTAGGTCGGAAACTCTTAAGGCCACCCTTGTATGTAGAAATGAACTGTATATGACGATAAATGTCGACCATGACAACAGCCACCATACACGTTACTAATAGAGAGGATGTCGAACCCTGGCCTCGGTACGCTTTGTGACTAAGAGCAAGTTCATGTTCAAAGCCATTAGCTTTGGTTTGGTTGGCTCAGGCAGCTTTTTCCTCAGGCCAATTTGGATTGAGGGTAGTTCTTTTATCATCGAATGGTGCATCAAATACCTTGAGGACATCGTGTTGCCGGCTTTAAACCAACATTAATGGTTTGGAGGATATATCTTTATGCAAGATCCCCCTGCTACACTTTGAAAGTCACACAAGCATTCTTGGAACGTAGTCTGTGGTTCAGGAGGTTCTGAATCAAGGTGATGTGGCCCCCAACTCGCCAAATTTTAACATCCTATACTACTATTTGTGGATAGAGTGGGCTGAACGTCCAGTCTGCTAAAATTCACCCCTCTCAAGACATCTGTCGATCGGAAGTGCCCACTATGTAGGACACTAATATCATAACCGCAGTCCACAGCTTCCGGGCACAACTAACTTGGTGCATTGCTACCAATGGTGGCATTTTTGAAGAATTAATATACCGCCAACTTTACTTACATTTGTTGCAATAAAAGTTTGTTATTTACACACGGAATGTAGGAGGAAGAGGCGATATTCCTTGTTGAAGAACGTAAATGAGGGATTTCTGCGCTCCTGGGGTATGATTTTCAAAAATAAATTAGGAATTTTTTCTTTTCTTGATTTATGCTTCAGATTGTTTAAATGTTTTTTCTAACAAGTTGTTGGGAGAATATATTATCATTAGAGGTCATCAAAGGCGGGGTCTTATTTTCAAATTTGTGGTACAAACGACGACGCGTTGCCAAATGATGTAAAAACCAGATAACCAAAACCAGCTTTCGTCAAAGAATTCAAAAAGAAGAAAAAATCCAACTATCGATCTCTCCATCATACCATACATATATCACAAGTATAATATTATAAGTAGATGTTTAAGATGAGTAAGTAAAGTATACCTTTTTTTTTATCATTATGCCTAAAACAATTGGTCTCCGTGTGGTTTCATTTGTCAAACATCCAAAAATGGAAGTACAAATGGTAATATTCCTTCTGAAGGATTTTATTCTTTTAACTTTACGAGAATAAAAAGACGTTGTTTAGTTTACATTGAAGAGAGATTACACCTATTAGATAAGATAATAGACCAACTCATATTTGTACATATTAGGTAGGCATATACTATTTACCTTAAGGCTCAAATTTATATTTTATAAATATATTGTGAGTTATCATAAAAATGAGCTTTGCTCAATTTATTGTTTTAAATCATATTATAAACTATACAATATTTATGTTTAATATCATATATATTTATATATATATATAAGTGGGTAGTTTTGAACGGATTTGATCAATTTTTTCGAATGTTTAAATAGGGGTATCGTGAAAAGTTGTCTTTTTGAAAAAATAAAAAAATCGTCTTAAAGCTCAAGGGAATGGTTTTTTTTGGAGTTCCATGTTACTTTTCCAGAGTGGAAACACAAATCTTGCAGTTGAATTACCAAATTACGAAACGTGTGATTTTTGTAGAATCAAGAAAAAACAACTCAAAACCAATTTTGTGAATGGCTTAAATACTATATTTCGCTATATTGTTTGTTCAATGTTCTCTTTCACAAGCAATAACAGCCTGTACACCCCGGCGAAGAGATTAGGGGCTCTTGACGATGCAAGTCATACATTCCAAATTGTCAAGTCCAGGGAGTTGAGGTCAAGGAAGGATGAGGACGACATTGAGAAAGGTCATTGCTGCATAATTTTTGGGGTTTCTTGGCTGTATAGTGCTGTAATGGACTTTTTGATGTAGTAGCCAGTCCGGATGGAGATGTCCACGGTCTCTGCAGCCTTCTCTCCACTGACACTGTCACGGAGGAGATCGTAAGCTTATTGCCTTTGATGACGTGAGGAAACCTCAAAGTTAAAAATAATGGGGTTGAAATCGTAAATAAATACTACTTCAAGTTTAAGGTCTCCACTTTTAAAATGTCCATTTTCTCAGATAACTGATTTCTTTTGTGAGAATGACTAATCCCATTTAATATATGGTAAAGACAAGATCAACTCGCAAATATTTTTAAATGTAGTAACTATGCATTAGATATTGATGAAGATTAAGAATTACTGTGGTAGAATACATTGAAATATTAATGTTTCTCTCCTGATGTATTTCATAAAGATTAAAAAAATTCTTAAAATTGTTTTTTTTTTTACAATTTTTTTCCAACCATAATTTAACCATTGGTTGTACCAGATAACCACGCGTGTAGAGCTGCAAATTATATATATACATATATGTTTCCCTTTTAACCTTGACCAAGGGTATTGGTACACTAGTGTTGGCTGTAGGTCTGAAAATTCTAAACCGATCTGAGAGCGTTATGATTTTTAGTGGACCGAACTTATTCTTTCCTTAAAAGAAGCTCAGTCGAGACTCAAAGAAACATTCGTTCTGGATCGATAATACAAAAAAAGTCGGTCTAGACAGACAGAATGAATTATTGATGACGTCAATTGCGTTTTAAAATTCTGAGCATTGACCAACAATGTTCTAATGTGCTGACTAAATCATACTTGAATTTATTATAATTGAGGATAGGTTAAAAAATCCGTCCATAGATTCAGGCCGGAAAAAATTGGTCCACGATTTGAAAACGATTACATTTTGCTTTAGGGTATGTGAAGGCTCTATGGACCTAAATATCAGTACGAATCCGTCTAGGAAAATTAATTTTATTCCAAAAGTAAAAAATAATTCGATCTTGGACCCGTTCTCAACTCTAGTATACCCATAACAATATGTTCATACAAGACGTTATTACAAAAAGTAAAGTCTTCAAATTGAAAGAAGAAGATTTCGGAGGGTTGAAGTGGAGGGGGGAGCAGGAAAGAAAAGATGAAGAGGGGAGTACCACCTTTATACCTATGTTGAAGACGGGAAATAATTAAATATCTATTGTAATTTATATTAACATCAGAAGAAGATCCGTGACATACAAAAGAAGAGCAGGTCGCTTTAACAGGTAATTATGGGGACATGACATAATATAATAGATAACCAAAGGTTTTAAGTGTTTTTATATAAGGTTTTTTTTAAAGCAAGAGTATGGGATGTAGACAATGAATTCAATATAGGAAATATATACACTGGGTATACAAGCTCTCTGTGCCATCAAAATATTTTTTTAATTTTTTTCAGTTAAAAAATATAACCCGATTCTGAAAGCCTGATGGATTCTGATTTATTTTATTAAATAAAATCACCTCCCGCCTCAATTACACTCTCTATAAAAGGTTAAAAGCGCGAGCAGGCCTTCACCCTAATCCCTTGCTAAATCCTGGACTCCTTCTCGATCCGATGTATAAATTAGTCTTTTAGATAATTAGACATTTTCCCAAGAGTAGCACAGAGCCAGATTCTTTAGAGGCCTCAAACGTGTCACAGAGTTCCAGAGGTCAAGCAACTGTTACGTTATTGCTCCCGGCGCGGATACTAAGTAGGACTCCGTGCCTTTTTTAAATATTTGGCAAATGCTGGAATTCCTTCTTGTTCCGACTAATAAGTTTTTTTTTTTGGTGTTGCAGGAGTTTTGGTTGGTTTATCGTACGATCGCGCCCTACAAAAAAATCCATCGGGCTCGGATCCGGCGAGTTTGGAGGTCAAAAGTGATATGAATTCGTCAACACTGTCTTAAAGACAATTGATACTTTTTTTTTCGAAGTGTGGGACGAAGCTAAGTCCTTTAAAGGGCTCAAATTCCTTCCAATCTCGCAAACGAACGTCTCACTGATTGCCAGATTTCGAGCAATAGTTAAGTTATCGCTCCCGGTGCGAATTCCATGGAGGCTTCCGTGCGTTTTCCAAATATTTGGGACAACGTAATATTCAATTGATTCCATTTTTGTCCAACTGGTGCAAGTTTGAACTAGCTATCTAACATAACAAAAATCTACCTGTGTAAGTGCCCTAGTTTACCCAAGAGAGCGCATGAAAGATGCAGCATAGATAGTTTCCACACCCTGTATATACATATATATAAAGTTGGTCAAAAACTATGATGGGAGGGGGGATTTTCCAATCCTTTGTTACTTATTACAACAGAGTGGATATAAATTATATTTTATTTTTCTACTTCTTTTTTCTATGCTTATAATTTATCGTCAAAATATGATAATGGTTTTTGGAGATGTATAAAAATATAAAAATGATTTTTGGTTTCTTTTGGGGAAGAGGATAGAAACATAGTTATCAAGGTATGTACACTTTATAAAAACCTAAGCAATTCATATCTAATTAGTTTTAAAAAGGGTTCTTGATAAGTGTTTGATGTCGGTCTGGAACTATACTAAACGGGTCTGACATAATGGTCATTTTGTTGGATCAAACCATAGAGCGACTAAATGAAGAAAAAGGGATAAGAAAAACATATTTATAATTTGTTTTCATTTATAAATTTGGTCAAAACTGATTTTATAGATCAATTGTTCAAAACGTCATGTGAGTTTTGAAGTTGTCAATATCGAAAGTAGTGTTGGAGGGCTCCGTATGTAATTTATATCGGATTGAAATAATTCAGTCCTTTCTTGAAATTTGGTGTATATTGGTTTCTTAAAAAAAAAAAAAAAAAAAACTATGTCTTGATCGGTCTAACAAAAAAAATATCGGTCTGTATCTGTCCACGCCAATTTTACATATTTTTTATTTATTGATTATTTATTATTCTCTGTTTTTGTCTCAATTAAAGAATACACAATTGTTTTCTTTCCTCTTTAGGGATTTGTAAAACGTTAATATATAAATAAACACGCAAAATGATCTAAATACCCTTTAAAATAAACCAAAACAGATATTTCAAACAACAATTGAATGTTGTCGATGTTTTTAAAATAAATCTAATTTCTTAACATTGCACCCATAATTTACATTCGGACTTTGATGCAATCATGTTTTTTATAGTTGTTTCGTTAAAACCATACAACTTCTCTGAGACTGTGATGTCAACCGAAATTTTGATCAAAATCAGTCATGATCAAACAGACGCAAAAATTTCGCACTTCAACACCAATATGTATTTACTTATTTATTTCATTGACAGGAAGATAAGTTACTTCACTTTAACACAAACATATATAGCGTATTTTGCTGTCAACTCTCGATTTTTTTTCTTATTTTCTCCTAATCAGGGTACTGAACGTTGATTGATGGAATTGGCTAACTACTACCAATTGATTTGGTTCAACTGGTGTCCCTTTCGATTAATTTTTGCAAGAGAAGTTGCCTTCAAAGAATTATGAAAATTTCAAATTATATAAATGAATAGAAAAATAAACATTTTTATACGAATTTAAAACAAATGACTCATAAACGCCCCAACCTGATGCTAATTATACTTTCTGATTACCACACATGATAAAAAAGGAAGTGATGTTCCCTGTATAACATATATCTTGCCAGCAGTTGCTTATCTAGATATACGAACCTTAGCAGCCTAGATCAGTCCAGAGTTGTCAATGGATCAAACCAATTTTGTGCTTTAAAGAAGTTCAGTCTAAAATCGGTCACACAAATCTACCTTACAAAAAAATATATCTCATCTAAAATGTGATCTAGACCAATTTGATAAATAAATTGTAGATGACGGGATGTCTATTTCGAAGGTAGTAGTGTTCGATGTTTCGGTATGAATATCCTCGACCATCGGAATGAGCTAAAACGGTCCTTTAAAAAAGTTTTAGTCTAGATCTTTTTAAAAAAAAATACAAATAATGCTATACGAGACAGATGACAAACAATTCAAATTAATAATACTAATAATATTCAACTCATAAAATATAAATCTAACAATAAAGAATCATTTAAATAAAATAATAAGACTGAAGAGATAATGAAATCCATCACGACATGAATCTCAAACCTAGCCACATAATCATCCCATGAGGAAAGAAAACCATCAACTTAATCATAACACTATATAGAAATATGTAGTGATAAAGACGATAAAGAAAGACACGAAAGTTATTATAACATTAAGTTCTCCCTTGGAACAGCAGCATCTATGTATATAACTACATAAGAGCTGGTAGAAGGAGGCACCAGTCCCTTGGAGCAATATTATTACGAACAAATTTCAAAATATAAATGAATATAATACCTATAAGTATTATATATAACTTGGAAGAAACAAAGTGCCTTAGGCCGCAAATGCAAGAGAGATCCTTCATTTAAATACGCGTGATATGAACATAGTTACACACTAGACAACCAAATCGTTCAATACATACTTTTTTAATTACATACAGTGTAACCTCGAATGTTATGTACATAGTGAAGCAAAAAAATAACCACTGTATTTTTGTACTTCTATCAAAAATATTATTTTTTTAATATATCAACCGAGTGGTCCATTCAAGTCTGAACACTTTGCATTTTAAACTTCAACAAGATTTAATTTATTGTTATTAACAATCTCATTTCAACAAAACTAAACTATCATAAATACATGTGTCTGAGCTCCCTTAATCATTAATGTAAGATCCCTTAGAGACAATGATGGACTCCACGAGAGGGTGGAAGGACTGGCATCCGCTGCAGATGTAGTCATCTGTCATGGCGTCCCAATGTAGTGCTTTGAGGGTCTCGGTGTTTGGATGACGGACACTGCAGATCTTCTCTTGACATGCACCCAAAAGGTGTAGTCGAGGAGGTTGGTATCAGGGTTGTAGGGGGGCCAAATCTGTCAGAAAATAGTTCAAAAGGCTGCTGGTGTCAAAAGTGGTCTCTCCACCCTCACAAGGCTTTTTCCACCACCTTTTTTGATAGCTCTCCGGACATTCTGTCGTGAAACCCGATATATTTTGCATGGACCCTCATGGACTTGAGGCATTGCCCTGGGCTGTTTTCTTTAACTCCTCTGGATCCAGTTTGGTCTGTTTGATAGAGTCCTTATTACTCTGCAACGTTTTAGACTTGCTGATGGCGTAGACGCCCAACTGCTTGGAGTCAAGTGTCATTTTTACGACTTGTACGTAAGCTAGAAAGCTCATTCTTTTTTTTTGTTTGATTACTAATTGTTTATGATTTTATAATACGAAACATGAATTAATTTTAATCACTAAACCTTCATTAATTGTTAAAGTGTTTAGATTTCAATGGACCACCCGGTACATCTACATATTGCTTTTGTTTTAACGGAATTAGTTACATAGAATGAAAATGAAACCACAACATCATTCCAGCAATATATTAGAAATCATAGTATCAATTAAAATACAATTAGTAATTAAATCATCAATTCCAATATATTTGTTATTTCAGCTGTCGACTTCTCTACGTCTCTCATTAACATACAGAAATACTGGGTATCTGTTGTTTGTTCTGCGGATCTTCAACCACTCTGAACGTTGATTGAGCGAATTCGAATTAGTTTTTAACATTAATTTTTAAATTTTTCCTCAGTCATTTCATCAAATGTGATGATGACTTTCCTCTAAGATAAACTTCATTAATATTTTTGTAGTTGCTCTGATTATTCGGATCGATTTCTGACTGCAGTATTTCATTTTCAACAGCAAAACTCAGAGATTTCTTTTCTACTCTGTTGATAACATAAAAACATATAGACTAAAATGTTCTGACTGAAACTCAATATTAAGGTTGATTACACTTTGGAACACATACTTCAAAAATTGAAAAATAGGTCTGGTTCTACATTTGCTGAACGTTTTGAAGATTCCGCTTGCACCGTAATGGGTTAAGTCATATAATTTAAAACCGGTTTCAAACGTGTATATAATATAAAGTACTAGTCTGTATGCCCTAGTATATAAACTTGAATCAAATAAGTAAATAAAATAACATTGTAATTGTTATTTTATTAGCTTATTATATACGAAACCCAAGATTATATACAGGGTGGTACATATAAATTGGAAAAATATTTAAAGAATTATAAGAAACGGACTAGATGGAGTAGAACCATACTTATTTTATTATTTGAAAGCTACATTTGCTGACATTGAATTATTTATAAATAAAATCTACCTCTTTTGATAACCACGGCCACACGGCGCAAAGAAGCTTTTGTAGGCCTAAATGCACCTCGTATATTTTGCTATTGTACGAATAATGAAATAATTCAAGGCCTCCACAAACGAATGATACTAGGTACAGGTCTCCTGCTCGACCCTCCCCCAGAGATATAAATACCATGGGCTCAAGTAGAGGCTGTTTGCAGGCCAAATTTCAGGCTCTGAAAGTGAGGGAATTTTCTGGCTCTGAAAGTGAGGGAATTTTCTGGCTCTGAAAGTGAGGAAATTTTCTGGTCAAGACCTCCTGCAGTTCTTTGGGCTTGTGGGGGACTCCACTGTATTCTTGGAAGGTGTAATTTCTTCCTTGGGCTAATCCATCCATCCATAAAATGTAAATTAAAAATGCAAAACCAGAGCTAGTACAATGGAAATATTGAAACCGTACGACGGGCCTGCCAAAGCTTCTGGCTTCTTTTGGTCAAAGTTATCAAAATAGGTGGATCTCTTTATAAATAGTTGAATTTCATTAAGTGTAGGTTTCAAATAATAACAAAAATATGGTTATACTGCATTTAGTTTGTTCGTTATAGCCTTTAAATATTTTCCAATTTATCTGTACCACCCTGTACGTTTTTGAAACTAAAATCCAAAAATTTTATGTAAAAACAAAGATCTTGGGGGAAACCAAAGACCTGACAGCCCTGTTACAAAATGGTTCAAATTGATTAATGATGACGTCACTTGTATATATTTATGATTACGTAATTTTGTAAATATTATACTATAAACTGTTTTTGCAGTGCGAGAAGAAAGTAGGGCGAGACTTATGATACACCTCAATTAAGATCCTTGTTAATATCAACTTCCTGTGTAATGGTTTAGAAGGGAGAAAATGGGTGACGGGTATAAAAAGGAGAACATTTTACATTTAAAATAGCATACGTGGAGAGAAAATATTACAATTATATTCCAATTCATATATATTCATTTTATTATTCATTTTTAAATCAATTTACACCAAAGAAAGGCGAGAATTCTTCTTTTCGAGGGAGATGTGAACACTCCCACGACCCACTAAATAATGACCAAATAATTAGAAAGCGATCCGTTTGTCACTTTCTATTTGCTATACTTAGTTCTTTTTTTACACAAATCTTCTCTTTAACCATAGGCCAGCCGTCTGATTTGAACGCTTATTAATATTTAAGACGCGTCCAAATTGGACGAGCTGATATATCCCTATAGATTTTGAATACCCATAATGGGTAATTAAATATTTTATGACAATCCTTAAGAATAGAAAAAACCCTTACCCGGAGATCCTGCAACACGGAAGGCCACACAGGGACTGAACAATTGTTTTCCAGTGTGTCGAATAGTGTCCTTACAAAGAAGATGTACCAAAACCAATCTTCCTTCCAGTAATTTCCTTAGTTTATCACCTCCTAACCACTGAAAGATGAATATATTATATTATATAAATAAAAAGCATCTTAATTTTATAAATGAAATATTTATAATGAATATATATATTGTGAAGGAATTAAATTTCCAACTCCAAGATCCGATAGTAATTCCTCAGGTTTAAATTATATTTTTAATTAAAAAAAAAAAGAGAAAAATTAGACATGTTCCATGATATATTATATAGCTACATAAAACGTAAATAGCTGATTATAGAAATAAATAATAGTCCCGTAGAGTGATCACTATTTTTTGAAATAAAAAAGCATGTACTACTCGGATAAAAAAGAAATTGTTATTTTCTAATTTCAAATTTGATTTTCTCTTCATTTTTTAACGTTATGCTGCAATATATATTTGAAACGTTTGTTGACAATATCAGTAATTTTAATTTGTTTTAGACACATACAAATCTTAAACAAATGTGGGAAAAAGTGGAATGAAAAAAATCAATTTTGGGGAAAATTATTTAATAACTTTTGAAATGTCGTATAATTCTTCCTAAATAGTTTTCTTTTACGTATTGCTAAATTTTGAATAATTAACTGTCACTCTATTGTGTGTATAACAACATAACAAAAATATATATTTAAAAACTGAATTCGGAATAAGAAAACAACGCCTTCTTTCGCATAAGAGTAGCTTTTTGGGGTGTTTTTCATTAGAATTCATTCGATACTTAAATTACTTTTTGAGGTATAAATATATTCATCTAGAAGCATTCTGCTCTACAATAATTAAAACAAAGCGATGACAGCCCTTCAAATAAAGAAAAACAGATTGTTTTCGCGTGACGTCACAATTTTGATGTCTTTCATTTGGTGCCCAAAGCTTCGTAACAATAAAAACCCTTTTTTCATAATAAGATATTTTTCTATAAATGGTTTACTTTTTTCTTCTCTAATCGTTAAAAAAGTACAATTCTAGCCATTTTTAGGGATTTTTGATTTAATTAAAATATAATTGTTTACATTGGACATAAAGTAGTATTCAATGTAATGTAAGAGTTAAGTCTTTTTTATTCATAAATCCAACCCATTTAATAGAGTTTCATCAAGGGTTATTGGAAACTAGACCATTTTTTATAGATAAAATATCAACTTTGTGTCCTTCTATTATGATGCAATTTATAACGTCAGGAAAATTGGTTTATATAATATAACTTGATAAATAACATGATTTTGACGTAGTCAGCACTCTTAGGTAGGACTTTAGCACATGTTCTCTAACTAAGCAATACTCATAAAATAATTGTAATTTTTTTCAAGAACAAGCAGTTGAGTAAGATTAAACCACATTTCCTTTCAAATGATAGATCATAAGATATCCAACCTTTTTATCTGTTAAAAACAATGCAAACGCTGTAGAAATGTGTACCAACTTAGTAAAGATATAAACTTGAGAATTGAAAAAAAATAAAAATATTTTGTATCATACCTCGTTTGTCGTATGTCTAATGACTACAAAAACAGCTTTGCCTTCACCCTAAGTCTTTCCAAACCTCCCCAGGGGTATTTTAAAGATTTGGGCTAATTTTAGCATGAGTTACGATAGGATACTGATTTATGTTAAATTAAGTATGTTAATGTAAGAATCTCCTTGTCCACAGGGCATTATTTCAAAACAATGATGTATTTCCGTAATTCGGATTCAAAAAATGTCGCACCCACACGAGAAATAAATCAGTTTAATCTTAACCATTTTAGAATGTTGATTTATCTAATGGTTAAAGAAGGGATTTGTGCAAAGAAAGAAAAAAATCTAAGTTTCCTGATTAGAAAAAGAAATGCGTGTGGTCTTTCTGTTTTTTTTTTGTTCATTATTTTATAGGTCGAGGGTGTGTTATTGTCTTCCTCAAAAAGAAGAATTCTTGCTTATGTTTGGTGTAAATTGATTTATCAACACAAAATGAAATAAATATACATAATTTTAATATTAATATAATATGTTCCCTTCACTAAATCTATTTTAGATGTAGAAGGTTCATATGATTTTGTACCCCAAAAGCATATAAAAGGCAGCTGATATTATCTATGGCTTTAATTTAGTGATACTAATATATGTCTCACTCTCTTACAAAAATACCATGGGTAATGGGGATCTTTTAAGTAGGAAAGAGGAAATGAGCGCATTCGGCCTATAAAAACTAACTCCACTTAGGTTATTCAATTTGTTTATACAAGTTACAACTTTTACAAGTTATTCCACTTGTAAACAGCTTTGTCAGATTATTTAATTCTATCAGTAATTTTCGTAAAATATCGTTTTAAGTTTAAACGGAAAGACGGTTTCGATTGGATAGAGCCCAAAACTTATAAATATTATGCGTTTTCTTTGGAAAACGTATACATGTGGGCAGGGCCTTAGTTGTTGTCAATTGGTTACATAAATCACAAAATAACCAATTATATCTGAAAGGTTTTGTCAGTCGTATTGCACGTCTTTACCTTTAGTTTATAATGCAACTTTTACTTAAAAAATAAACAGAAAAAGAGGCAAAACTCATCTGGTGTTTAGCCAAAAAATAAATCATACAAACTCCAATTAATCTCTAATATACTTCCTGACAATAATTATTATAATTTCTCCATTTTTAAAAAAATACATATTTCATAATATTAAAATTCTAGCATAACTTATTAGTTAATTTATTTCTCAAAATCATAGGTTATGAAATACCTATGACGTATCAAGTGAGATGAGGGAATAGATAGCCGTCAACAAAATACACTGGGTATTTTTGTGTTAGCAATGTAACGTGTGTCTATTTCAATTTTATTTGAAGCACGTAAAATGTTTAAATGGTCGATTTGTTTTGTTTATTCTTTGTTATTGTTCGGTAAAATAAATTTGTTCTGAGCACACTATTTATTATCAATATATTATAGCAACCTGTTACTAAAATTAGCCAAAATCTTTAAAATTATCTACTGAGTTTTGGAAGGCAAAACTATTTTTGTAATCCTTGGACATGTCGCATTCAA
Source organism: Lepeophtheirus salmonis (assembly GCF_016086655.4). NCBI lineage: Eukaryota > Metazoa > Arthropoda > Copepoda > Siphonostomatoida > Caligidae > Lepeophtheirus > Lepeophtheirus salmonis. The sequence continues at coordinate 481,075 of NC_052138.2, forward strand.
ACATCAAATGAACATACTTTAAATACTATTTCATTTTAAATTAAAGTACCCTACCTGTAGATATGTTTTATCATCGTTTCGATGAAGTTGAAATGGTTGTTGAAATGAGTCTCCGCTAATGTTTTCAAAGGATCTCCAGCCAGTCGCTTCAAGGATATCCACACCAGACACAACGCAAATTGGTGCAAGAACGGGATTTCCATGAGTGTCCACATCCGATATGGCAATTTCAGCACTTGGATAAATGAGTTGTCCAGGAAGAGGCATAAATACAAAGGGGATTTTCTCACTTGCAGAGCCGGAAATGAAATCCGCCAGCATGCACTCTGTAAAAATAAAATATATTCATAAAGACATTGTATTAAAGAAAAAAAAATCTTATACATAATTATCTTATCGCCCTGTGCTTAAGACACTATCATCAACTACCGCTGTGCAAGATATTAGAGCCAATTATTAGGTAACTATACGTGTAATAACTTAGATGAGATAAGGTGGTGTAGAGTACATACAAGAATGAGACATTGACTCGACTAGACAAAAAGGGGTCATGATATACCGGGTGCGGCGAATAAATCTTTACACTTTCAATCTAGAACTATATCAAGATATATTTCATCAACCAGGCTATGTCAATAAAATAAAAATAACTAATAAGTTGTCTTGGCCACTCTAATCATCGCTGTAGCCCTCATTGGTTGCAATGATTGCTTCCAGGCGGCCACGGAAGGCCTTGCACCCAGTGTACACGTAGTCCTCGAACATGGCATCCCAGTGCTAGTTGACATTGTCCTTGAGGTTGTTGTTATTTGGATGACAGACACTGCATGCCTGCCTATCGACATGCCCCCAAAAGGTGTAGTCGAGGGGGTTGGCATTAAAACTGTAGGTGGCTAAAAGGTAAAGGAAGAGTTCAAAACTCATTCAAAAGAGTCTTCCATCTGAGGGAGTGGATTTATTTCATTACTGTTGTCAAAAGTGGCCTCTCCAACCTCACAAGGTTCTTGTCCCCATCCTTTTTGATGGTCCTACGGAAGGTTTCGTCCGAAACGCCAAAATCCTTGGCGTGCTACCGCATAAACTTCAAATGGTTGGCCTGGGTAGCCTCCTTGACTTCTTTCAGATTCAATTTCACTTTCCTACCCTACCTAAGCTTCCTGTCCAGCGTCTGCGACTTCATAACGGCATAGACAGTTAGCCTGGAGATCTATATTGTATCTCACAAACTTCCCTTCTCCAAACATAAATTGAAAAAAAGCCTAATATCAGTTGATAGTCCATTCTAACCAACTGTGGTAATTTTCTAGTGATATAAAGTAAAATAACATTAGTAAACCGGCAAAACTTTATAGCCCCAAGATGGGGGAGATATTTTAAATCTTGTAAACGTAAATTATGAGCATTTGCTCGCGTGTGAGATTCTGTAATTGGCAAATTAAGGAGGTCAGATACACCTATTTAAAGTATATCAATAAATTATATCTTGTTGAAAGTTTAAAATTAAAAGATTTCAGATATTAATAGACCACTCGGTATACCTATATTATAATAAATTAGGAGGAAGGGGCTTCAGAAACTTTAAGGGCCCCCCCCCAAAAAAAAGAAGAAGCCAGTGACGCAAACATTGGACCTAGGATTGTAAATCCTAAGCATTTTACGCGTACACGTTTTTATTTATGGATATGCATGGATGATAAAAATAATTATCTATCACAAAAACAAAAATGATTTCACGAGAAATATTTAGATCGGGTAAACAAATTAAATATATTATTTTTTTCAAAATAAACAATAAAAATAGGTTATTTATGTACAACGTTCATCCAAGATTCTAGTTTTTAAAATATTGATAATAATAATATTCAAAGCAATATCCAAGCATATAAACATGCATAACTAGAGATGTAATTATGTATGTATTAGGGTGTCTCATTAATTGGGAAATTGCCTTAAAGCATAAAACCAGATAACAAAATTTTAAATATGCTATAATAAACAAAAATCCTTCATTATAAATGGATTTAAAAAATAAATATATGCATGTTAATCTCCGTCACAATAAAAACAATACTTATATTTCGGTCGGAATCGAAGATTTTCATTATTTTATACACATATTTGACATTTGATTTGCATCTTTGACATCAAAATTACCAGAACGGAATTGATAGAAACCAAAATATAGCGTCATTGGTTGTTAGAGTTAGTGTTGAATAAGAACTATCTTATTTATTCGGTCCAGTCCAGTCCAATCTTAGGACATGTCCTATCAGTTCTAGGAAAAGTCATAAAAACTGTCAGTCTTTGGCTGTTACTACTAGAACTCTTTAGAACTAGAAGAAATCAAGATTAATAGAAATACAAGTTTATACCATAACGCGTTTCCGGCGTATATTTCCACCACGCTTTTTAATAGTGACGTCATAAAGAAAATAAATGTTACTAGGAGTAGAAGTATTTCGCCCTCCTTGACTGTTACTGTGAGAGTACCGCTGCTATTCTCTATGACGTCAAAACCTGTGTGTCTTGCCTAGAAGTCTGTATGATACGTCAAATGAAAATTCTAGCAAGCCTGATAACATGATGTTCTAACCTTGTATTTCTATTAACCTTGGAAGAAATAAAGTTTTGTGGCGTCATGAAACACCAAACTTTATAACCTTTAGAACTGAACTGGACCGGCTCGAGACTGAACTAGGCAGGACTGTAGTCTTCAATCCTATATAAGGACTTATACAATACAAGTTACTGGGCAAACCGTTATCATTTATTTATCACTATTATACAAATTTTGAGAGGTCAAGAGTAATTAGTTTACAAAATTTTCTGAGGAACAATGTTGTAGAATACATAAGTAGCTATCGGTTTTTAAGAAAACATTGTCCTAGTTGCCACCATGGACACACGGTACAAGAAGACGATTTAGATATCAGCGTTTATCTGTGAGGAATTGTCCCAGAAGCCCATCGGGGAGCAGACTCGGCCTCGAGGAAGACGGTTTACAATGTTTTCATTAATGCAATCGACAGCTAATCTTATGTTCTACAATATTGTTCATTGAAAAATTGGGGGAAAATGACTCTTAACCTCCGAAAATTTGTATAATAGAGAGGGGTAAATAAAAACGGTTAGCCCGATACAGAATCAAGACCTTAAACACTATTTACATTTTCAGCTGCCTGGCTTGCGTTTTTGCCTTTTTTGAAAGTAAACTGTAAAACATGAGGTATTTTTTCTATTCGCTTATGCTTCTTTGACGTGCGTTCAAACAATCACAAAAAACTATCTAACAAGTTTGTTTTGGTACGAAACACTATCTAAAATAGTAAATGGATTAGACTTATACAATGCGAGACACACATTACTAAAGGCATCTTTTGGAAAAATAATTGATTTCTTTTTAACTAAACCTATTATTAAGTGATCACCAGTAAATAACTAGACTCTTTCAGTATATTATTTCTAAAATCTAGTACGATTGCTATCCAGAAAATACCGGGATCCCGTTGGAAGATAATAAATATTGTAAAATCTAAATATTTAATTTAATTTTAAGGAGAAGGACTACGATTTTGGTTTGTCTTACTCATCATACCTATGTATTTTTATTTCCCATTTTCTTGTATCATTATGATTATATGTTTTATTGTTATAGAACCCAAGGATAAGGCCATTGCAGAGGATAATCCACCTTTTGAGTATCGGTTTTGAAAAAATGAGGAAATTACAATACAGTTTTGATTCTTTTTATATTAAAAAAAAAAAAATAGAAATTAAGCCTTTTGCCAAAATACATAACAAAAATTACTTTTTATCAATGATTAGAAATATTTCATTCTAAAAAATAACGTCATTAAAGTAAATATCAACATAGTATTAAAAAAATGATCCATAAAGGTTAAATAAAAGTCATTTAGATACCTAGACTTAAAATTTTTGTTTATTACATATCAAACAAACTTGCCATAAAAAAGGTGCTGAATAAATATTGGCTAAGTTCCGATTATTTAAATTTTAAAGTATTGAAAAGACCAGATTAAAAATCAAGTAAATACCTGATTAAAACTAAATTTTAAAATATTTTTACATGTATCTTGTCTGGCATATGTTGTTTTATATAATTTATAATGAATAAAATGTTTTGATTGCCTTAGCATACTAAAGTAACAAAGCAAGGATAGCAGAAAATAGACTTTGAAAAATAATTGTTCCCATTTTCTAGAGTTTAGTATTAAAAAAAGTACAGTGCGAATTTTTCTTGTATCCAAAAACTGCAATAAATCCTGGGAAAACGAAACCCCGGAATATGCATTTATATACACTTAAATAGACCATCGGTATAGAGTATAACTAAATCTCATATATAATACGTATATAAGTATCCAAGTATGTACATATTTTTTCGTTTTTAATTACTTTTATTTCACGAATTTCATTATGATATAACTTAAAGATAAAAGATTGAAATCCAAGGAGTTTCGAAAAGATAAAATACTAGTAATACTTATTTTATTAATAGAATTGCATATTAAGCAAAACATACTAAGCTGGGTATGTTCATAAATAAAAGTAATAAACATTTTTGCATACGAAAAACAGAGACATTGCAAAAAGAGTTGATGTAATATTATTTATTATGTTGTTAGATCTCAACAAATGGCATGGATTCTTTAAAAGAATGCAATTTGTAAATGGTGTCTTAGCATAAAAATAATATTGAACTAGAATCATGAAAAGCAAAAAAATCCCTTTTGAATGATTTTATTTTTTTCAATATTTGAAAGTAAACCACGTAGTAAATATGAATAGGGCTCTCTCTGAGGCTTAATTTCAAAGATCGATCTCCAAGACTGATTAAATTGTGATGAAGACGCAGGGGCGTCCGCAAGCTCCTTCCCCAAAAATTAAGGAATTTTTGTTGTTAACGTAAAATAAAATATTTGAAATTGAATTAAATTTTTCAAGTTTTTTTTCCAATAAATATAATTTTCTGTGAATAGCAATGGATTTTTACTTTTGCTCCAAACGATTTAATATTTGAAATTTAATTATATAATTTTTTTCCCAAAAATTAAATTTTTTGTCAACAGTAGTTAATTTTTGAAATTTTTTCTCCAAAAAAAATTAATTTTTTAGTAATACCAATGGATTTTTGATTTTTTTTTAAAACAAAAATATTTTTTGTGAATAACTAAGGAGTTTATATATATATTATTTTTTGGGAGAGTAGATGTTTGATTTTTTATTATATAATTTTTTTTTTTGATAACTACTTATGATTTTTGAAATTTTTTCCTAAAAAAGTTTATACTTGATTTTTTTTTGTAGGTTAGTGGATTTTGAAACTTTTTTTTTTTTAAATTTAATATTTCAAACTTTTTTTTTTAATTTTAATATTTTGAATTTTTTGTCAAAAAATATAATTTTTCTCCAGAAGTTTTCACACTTGGAACTTTCGTCATGATTTTCTTATCATAGCATTAAAGATCCTTAGCTGGAGATTGATTTTGAATCGTAATTATGTGGATAGATTGCACTTCTTGGTTTCCTTTACCCCAGTAGTCATTCTTAATAACGAAATACTAATTTTATGGTATTTATTGAAGGAATTGTGCAGAAGTTTTGGTTCTTTTGGGTTGTATGAGGCTGTAATGAACTACTTGCTGTCATAGGGAGTTCGTACAGCTATGACATCGGTAATAGCAGGTTTCTAGCCACTGGCGTGGAGGGGATCCCTTTTTGCTGTTCTCCCTCCGATATTTTTACACCTAGACACATGGAATGAATACTGTTTATTTAGCTGTCGTTTGTTTGCTTAATGAAACAACCTCGTAATAAAAAATAACATGGATACAATCGTAATTAAATGCTACTGCAAGTTTTGGGTAACCATTATGTTCATACTAGAGTTGTATTTCGGCCCTAAAATCCAATATTCGATTACAAATACCCCATAAATTACGAACGGTTACATTTGTAAAATACAAATAATCTGCATATACATTACTTTTTGAATTAAACAAGTTATTTCGTAATTTTGCTTTAGGAGCAGGACTATCCCTCGATAATAATGTGACTCGTAATCTAAGGGTTTTACTGAACCCATGTAGCCTACATATGACTTTAATTCATATATAAATTCATTGCTCATGTTTTGAACTAATTACTAAAACAATTTTTATTTAATTTAAAAAATATAATAACAAATAATGGCCCATCCATCAAAAAAGACAGGATGTGATCTAGATTAAACTCGATTCTCGTTGTACACCTATTTAATAAATAAAAAAGAACCGTTTAGTAATAATATCTATTCACTAATTCAACATTGATTATTGGATATTATGTAGCCGGTCATCAGAAAAAAACAAACTAGAATGATTTTTCATAAAATTGAGCTACAATATGGATTTAAATATATATTTATGACAGCATAAACATATCCAGGATAAGTGTTAAAAAGTTTGAAATCCCGAGAAGATGAATTAGATTGTCTAAAAAAGGAAACATATTTTATATTTCATCAACCTCTTAGTGATTCTTTCCTCAATCAAATACAAAACAAATCAATATTGCAGCTCAGCTTGACCTTTTACAATCAAATACTCTTTGTAAATGAAATATGTATTATTTACGTTGCAATTGAACAATTTCGGCGTAAATACAATGGAAAATAATCGAGGCGTTATTCTTTTTCAAATGAAGTCCGTAAAAGCGGGTGTTTTCTTAACGTTAAATTGCTTATTCTCAAGATTGCATGCATGTATATCAAAATAAGCATATATTTGAAAAAAAAACAAAATTTTTCAATGAATAAGTTCATTTATATATGGTTTACTTATACCTTTTTCTTAATCACAAACGTTTCAAATCTATTAAAAAGGGTAAATGCACACTAAAAATTCAAATTGAAAATGCTCGAAAACTAATTATTGACGTGTGATTAGTACGTCAAATCCTATTGAATAACGAATTCTAAAGATTGTTTTTTTTTGTGAATTGTGTTATGATCCTTAACTTGTATCAACAAATTTATCTTATTTATTTTATGTGGGTGTCGCCAGTTGCCCCTAAATAAGCAAAAATTCATTATCAAAATAAAAAAAAATTGAAATGAAGAATAATAGGAAAAAAAAGTAAATTTTTTGACTCATAGAATCATATTTGGGAGGTGGAAAAAGTCTCGAAATGGCTAATTTCGACTCACAAGTTGATTAATTATTATTAATTTCTAATAATAATGCATGTAGTATACCTCTCAAACCAAAAATAACTTGAGAGACTTCAAACCTTGCCAAAGTCAGTTTTTGATTATTCCCATAGAAAACGTTATTGTACCGGGGGGAGGGGTGTAAATACAACCCCAAAAACGGTACAGTCATAGTTTGGGGACATGACTAAATTTTATAAAATGTGATTTTTATGCAAACAAGAAAAAAAGAACTCAAAACCAATTTTTGATATGAATAAATACATATTTAGGAATGTTTATCTATTCATTATGCCTTCCTTCTCAAGAAAAGGCAGCCTCGAAAAGCTGGCAACCTGATTGGCAGATCTTGAAGGTGAAAGCCGTGTCCGTGCCAGAGTGTTATAATGGCTGCTCGGAGCGAATTCAAATTTGGATGTGAGGTGCAAAAAACATCATTCTCCAAGACACCCAAAACTGAAAAGTTCAACAGGTTAGGTCAGGCCCAGAAGATAAGTATATGGAAGCAGGCCATAAGTCAATCATATTGTTTCTGCTGATTTTTTTATTCTTCTTGGTTTTATGTTGCTGTAATGGACTAATGCATGTTTTAAGCAGTCGAAATGGAGATGCCAACTGTCTCTACAGCCTTCTCGGTAATTACACTGCCGCACAAAGGTGCATGTGTTGCTTATTTTTTGTTGTTACTCCGACATTTTACACTGTGAGTCATAGGATAAAAGCAAAACTTTTGTTTCAGCTGTCCTTTGGTTTTATAATGAAACCTCGTATTTAAATATAACATGAAAAAAATCGAAATTAAATAGTACTGAAAGAAGATAATAATGTAAAAATATAATTGGAAAAATGTTCAATTTCTTAACTTTGGCTTATGATTGTTTTTGTGTTGCTGCAATACACAAAATATCTATTTTGTCTACGATTAATTTACATAAGTCAATAAATAAATAGTTATTTATGTACATGTGATAGTTATTAATATCCTAGCCTAGGATATTACTTGGAGGAAGACAAAAATGAAAAAATTACTCAACTTTTAATTTATAATATGTAGTTATTTTTTTTTTTTTTATTTCATTATTTAAAAGAAAACCGCAAATCTAAGGAAAATTACCTCACATAGGAAAACCAAATACAATTGCTGCCTTGGTTCCTTGGTTTTTATTTTTATGGAAATGCTTAAGTGCATGTGTTACTCGTACCACTTAATAATACCTATCTAAGTAAGCTCCTTAGTTTGTTATGTCGTTTTCAAATTCAAAAATATCATATTACTTGATTGTTTTTTGATTCGACGTCATCTTATCTATACAAAAATAATAGTGTTTTAAGTAGATATGAATGTTTATAGGTACAATATAACCTATTAATCATCTTGACAATGGCAAACAGTAGTAGTAACACTCACTATTACCTTATGTACGCCTTTACATTCATATATGAGGTACGTCAACATAAAAACATTCATATTTTTTTTTCCAAAGACATATTATAGTCAATTCATGACTTCATGAGTGTTATTGATTTATATTAGCTTGTAAACAAAGCGATAGAGAGTTGGACCATTTTGTGGCAAAATAATACAACGCTATCAATGATGATACTATTTAATATAAAATACTAGCAAAGGGTAACTTGGCGTTGCTCGGGCCAAGAGGGAGCGGGAAATCACATTGCCAATGGGCAATAATATTATTTATGTTTAGTGTTTAGATCCCTTTGGCATGGGCACAAATTTTAATGATATAAATTTAGTGCTTGTATTTAATATAAATATTTATTATTATAAAAATAATTTAATTGTTTAATTGTTACAAGCTTCAAATAACATTCCAACATATATGTATGAAAAAATTTCTCTTGATGAGAAATCCATATTGTATTTTTGACGACAAATTGTTAAATCGAAATTCGCGAAGAAAATTGCAAAAAACTTTTTTGCAAAAAATTAGGCAAAAAAGTAGTAAAGATAATTTATTGTTATTGTAAAGAGGAACAAAAACCAAACAATACTTATTTCTTACTTGCAAAAAAAAAAAAAATGGTAGAGAATAATGTTGTCGAAAAAAATACACTCGATAACAGGTTCATTTTTGCAAATATTGCAAAAATTAGGTTATGAAGTTTTATCGAAAATTGAAAATCTATATAGCATCATGTAAAAGTATAAAATTTTATGAATAAAATGCATCGTTTTGTGGCATTTCTTCTACAAAATTGAAAATTGACGTTTGATGAAAAAAAGAGAGACAAAAAAAAATATTCCGGAAATTACAAATATTTAATTTAATTATCAATTTATAAGTATCAAATTTATATACAAATGAATTTCTGGACAAATATCTTTATTTTATCTACGAATCCAATATTCTTGAAAAAAAAAAAAAAGGAAACTGCAATTTTGACCGATTTCTTATTTTGTCCATATCTTTTTTTATTTTGAATAAATATAGAGAACCTCGTGCGTTTGTGGTCACTTATAAAGGGCGCACAAACACAAATTTTATTATATATACAGATAAGTGTATTTTAGTCCCATAGAGAGCACTTTGAAAATTCTACTCAGTATGTAAAAATTTTTTAATTCTTAAATATTCAAAAAACACCAATGCCTGAAATTGCAACTTTTCTTACATTTTAAACAACCTTGTTGGTAAGTGTGTACAAATATTGCTTTTGATTTTAATTATTTAATTAGTGTAAGTAAGTAATTATAATTTTTTTTTCCTTCATAATATTAATCTATATATTGTTTTCATACTTTGAAAAAAATATTTTCATGGCCAAAGAACACAACATTTAAGGGTTAAACAACTAGCTACAGACTGTCATGCCACCTAGCGAATATTATATATATATATATTTTAGTTTGCTCATGGCATATTATACGTTAATTTAATCAAATTTGTGGGATAAGTTATGATACCAAGAATTTATTCTATAGTTTGGAACTGTTATTTTACGTAAGGAACTTATATTGGTAATAAAATAAGCCAATTTCTCATTATTTTATTGCAACGACCAATCAGGCTTGGTATTCAAATGTATGCGATGAGTAAAGATAACCAATATTTTCGTGGACATTACTTAGCTCTCCCTCTGGCCAAACATCTATCCTTCTGGATGTTGTGGGATCTGTCGACAGTCCATTGTCATCCGAATAAAAGTTGGTTTGGTTACCATGATAAATGAAATTGTTCAGCAAATTTTTTCCTGAGGGCAGCCCGTGTGACCTTCATTTTATCTTTAAGGATATGTCTATTGTAGAAGCTGTATGGCTTCACCCTCAGGACAGTGTTTATGTCCACCCTGGAGACGATTGCAGGGATTACTCGGCGTTTATTGGTAAGAAAGTTAGTTGGAGTCCATGGAGGTAACTTCAAGTAAATTTTCAGGGCTACAAGGAACATAGGATTTTGTTTTTTATCACTCCTGTACATATGGATTTTTGTCTTATACGCCGCCTCCTTGTGCTAATAAAGTTTAACTGTATTATATTCTTGGAAGATACATGATTTCTTCATTTATACAAAAGTAAAAAAAGTGTATTTGATACAAATTATTTATGACATATTATTATGTAAAGTATTACTGTATTACCTAACCACAGAGTGAGGGAGAGAGAACAGGAGATTGTTTGTGTACACAAATATTCACTCAAAGAGATCTTTGTATAAATTTATGAAAGTTGAGATGCAAAATAAAGTAATAAAAATGAAGAATAAAAGTTTTAATGGCATGAGAAATCACAAATTCAATTGACTTTTCTACAGAGTAGGTTAGACAGGAAGCAATTGCAACACTTAGTGTGTAAGGCTCAATGACTCCAAGCTAAGTATGACTCAAAACTATAAACCAAGTTGCAAAACAAAGAGCAGGGGATCAATATTCGTCTTAATATTGTTAGCAACGGATTGAACATAGTTGAATATTACCCTATAACTAAAGCTGTATAAAATATGACTTATAACGCGCGCTGAGCTGTTTAGGAGTTATATTTAAATTCATGTACTCATATTTTTTTTAATGTTCCTTTAATTGGTTAGATGGAGTTGCACTGATTACGTATAAGTAAACATTACAGTATTACATTTACTCCATCTAACCAAGGAATCATGTTTGAAGTCCAAATACATAAAGTATATTTCTTTCTCTAGGAATGACCAGGGCAAGAACTTACGGACATTGAGTTCAAGAGATTAATTTCTCCCGAGCCCGTTGTCCGTAACCTACGTTGATTCCAACTATATATTTAACAATTTACACCAAAGGTAGGTGAAAATTCTTATTTTAGAGGGATATGTTAGCACATACACGACTTATTAAATATTGAAAAACAAAAGAGTACATCCAACAACAGTTTTTGTTTTTATAATCGCAATACTTAGGTGTTGCTTTATACACGTCCACTTTTTATTATTTTATTACAATCTAGTTAACATTTACAGTTATACAACAAATAAAATCTATTTTATCTGGGATATAAGTTTATTTCTGTTAACTTTTTCTGAATTTTGATGTACGTACGAAGGGGCTTCCCTTTCTTTAGTTATAAGTAGTAATGCTAATCGTGTATATTTTGGGAATATCAAAAACAATTCAAATCAAACTCACAAATAGCAACTTGTATGTACACTTGCATGATACAAAATCCTAAGATTTACACGACAATTACATACATATGTAAATCGTAAGCATTTTTGCTATGTATTAAAAATAAACCACAAATCAATATGATAAACTTAACCTTTTGAATAATGTTTTGGAGGAGAGCAGCTTAGCTGACATGACTTTTCATTATATCAGCTACAATCAGCTGCTACAAGGGGGCGAAGGAAATAAAAAAGGACTTACAATTATAACTTTGAAAATAACTGGTTTCTGTCCCTCTTTTATGAGCACAGACAAATGTTCAATCCGGGTTTGAATGCAGTAGAAAATGAAGTTAACTCCTCAGTAATTAAATAAAATGACAACAAATTAAGAAAAGAAAAATCACTCTTTAGGGGCATGCTGAGAATAATTTTCACAGGACCCTCTATATGTGTAATATACACGTATATTAAATAATATTATAATTTGTGGAGTTGTATTATTTTGGTGAAGGACAGCGCCATTCTCTGTTGCTTTGTTGATAAATCAATTTAACTATGTAAACAACGCTCATATCCCATTGGTATTATGGTCCAATAAATCAAGGAAGAGTACCGAAATACAGATACTTATTTGGTAACCTCAAGTGATACAAACATATTGGTATTCTGGCATGAAAAGCATCTTAAATATATATGAATAAACAACTGTCCAATGTAGCAATCCTCCCGGACTCCCCTACATACATAATTGCAGCCTCCTTTATATGAATTATCCTCTTTTATGATAGGAATTAAGGTACATAATGAAGTCTATTCGTGGAACTGTATGAATGTATTATGACATACTCATGTAGTGAAAATAAATAAGTACGTACACATTTTGAAGGGTTTATTCACGATGATATAATAACTCTCACGAACTTTTTATTTTATTTTTCTTTAGTTTTTGATGTAGCTAGGTATATAAATTTTTGTTTCACACATGATTATGTTTTATTACGGTGTTGTAATTCAATTAACGCTCAATGAGCACCATCATGTAGGCATATTTACCTACATTTATTTAAATAGCAGGGGCGACCGCAGGAGGTCGGCTAGAGGGCCTGAAGTCCCTCCCGAATTAAATATTTTTGTTTTTTACTAAAAAATTTAATATTTAAAATTGAATTTTTGATTTTTTTTTCACAAACATTTCATTTTTGATGAACATCTGGGAATTTTGAATTTTTTTCCCCGAAAAATGTATATTTGAAATTTAATTTTGGAAATGTCTTCAAAAAATTCAATAAGTTTTGAATTAGTGGGGATTTTTGGAATTTATTTTAAAAAATGTAATTTTATTTAAACAGTTGTGAACTTTAAAAAAAAAATTATAAAAATGTAATATATAAAATTAAATTTTTGAAATTTTTGGGATTTTTTTTCAACTTTTTTCCCCCCCCCCCCAAAAAAAAATAATACATATATATATAACCTTGCGGATGCCCCTGAATAGTGTAACTGTGTAGCATATGATATGTGATTAGGGTTTTGTCGGTCTTTTTTTAGAACTCAAGACTGCAGCCCCGTCCAGTTCGGTCCTAAAAACAAGGGCTGCGGAGTCGGACCCTTTTTTGGCAGAGTCAGATTAAGAAAATATGCACCAACTCCGAACTACGAAAATTATTATAATTTATCCAAATAAAACTTATCCATAATCTAAACTTTACATTGAGTGTAAGTAAAGATTTTTTTCTTAATAGTTATAAATTATAGGTATTAAGTACTATTCATTTATGATATTTGAAAGTTAACTCATTTTTATGTTTAGTTTACAAACTGCAAACGTGTTCTATACGCAGTAATGTAAATCCGGCGTGTTTTTTTAGCTCGCCCGTTTTTTTTTGTTTTTGTTTTTGAATTGGTAGTCTGAATAATGAATTTTCTTTTTCTTAGCAGTTATCATAATTTTTTAATTATTCAGTACTCAACTGCGTTTCTTAAATAGATTCAATTATATTCTAAACCTGATTGAACATTTCTGTGTGTGCATAAAAGACTGAGTCTGAGGATTAATTGCAGAGTTATAATTGTAAGTCCTTTTTGTACTCAGAGTAGAATTGGGGATCGACATCGGAGTAATTATAGTAAATGTCCTTATTTGTATCCTTTTCCCCGTCCTCCCTAGTCACAGCTGATTGTAGCAGATGTAATGAAACGTCATGAGCATTATTCTTTCTCTCCTCCTAAACATTCCTCAAATTGTCAAAGTTATCAGGTCGATATTTGTTTTTATAACATCTCCATTGTACACAGGATTTTCATCACTACCTATACGCTATAATCTATACAATCAATATTCCCGAACACATCTCAAGCCTATATTCTTATATTGTCTAGAGCCAAGCCATTAGTCTTGCAAGTTTTTTACTAATTAGTCTTGTGAAAAGTAAATGTTATCAGTGACGTGTAGAATGTTAGAGTGAGAGGTTGTGTGTATTTTCGTTTCTCGGATATAAATATTTAATTATGTTCAGAAACGTATGAATGAACTAGGAATAGATATAAGCATTTGATCCATTTCATTTGTTGTTCATCTTGATAAATATTATAAATTCCAAATATTTTCTTCATACCTGACAAAATTATTTAATACTATTAACTAATAACTACCCATAAATATAATCTATATTTTAGTCTCTACACTCTTATGACTCACCCGAATAAGTAAGGACCGATACAACACTATGTTTGATTATCAGTAAGTATTCTCGTCAATTACAGTGTAAAGTAATGATTCTTGCAGTAGAGAATTTTGAAAAACAAATGTTGTAGAAGGTTTTCCTTTACTTATATTCTGCTTCCAGAAGGACAGGAATACAATTTATTAAGTTAAGATTGAAGTCAACGTTGTCTTTTATTGAAAAATACTTTAAGTTCTTCCTACTTAGTAAGTAGAATACTTGAGAGATAAAGTTGGTGTGATTACTTATTTGACTAATATGTACACGTGTTTATAAGTAAAACAAAAAAAGTAAAAAAATAGTAGTTTACATATTATATTTGCATTTTATAAACCAAAATCGACACACGTCTCTCTGTGTTGATGATGCACATTGAGCAACATCCAATCTGTAGGCGTCATCTTTGGCAACTTGAGTTATTCATATGATATGCAAGTACCATGTCTTGATATCCAGCTATGATTGTAATTCCACCTATGGCAATTCAATCAAGAGGAAATAAGTGCAAGGTCTAATAAAAATATATGCACTCTCCATTAATCATAAAACGAATCAGATGTTCAAAGTTCATCGGGTTTATTTAAAAATAAAAACATAAAAAAAACTTAATGTAAATTATAAGCACTTGAGGTATGTTGTAATAAAAAAGACACCAAATTTGAACTTGGTCACCCTGACAGTTAAAATAATGTTTGGGAGGAGCGCAGCTTAACTGTCGAGGGGTTTTGTTAGATTAGCTACAATTGTCAGCTATGAGAGAGAGGTAGGCGCGCCGGAACCTTCCGTCGAGTTCTATAGCTAGTCCCATCGATCTTCGGGACGAATCTTTAAGACTTACAAGAAATGATGAAACAAAGAAGAAATAAAGTTGAGGGACGTCATTAAGGACCTTTATAAGTTTTAAGGACTGATAAGCAGGACTGAACTGGACCTGACCGAGGATGAACTGGAAAAGACTGCAGTCGGCAGGTCTAAATAAGGACGTACACAACACTAATTATCAATACAGAAAAAATTAATCTTGTCTAAAAATTTTAAATGTAATTTTTTTTTAATTGTGATTTTTACAAATTTTGTCTCTTCTGATAAGTTTTAACAATAAAATAAAATTTATTTGTCAAATTAGATATTCATAAAAATAACAAGAAATGATGCAGTCAAAGAAGCCCATGGGCCCACAAAAGTCCTGTAAAAGTCCCAAACAAATTCATGATTATATAACTAACACCCCCCTTAAAAATACATTTCGGCACGGGTGGAACAAGGATATGAACAAAAATCTACATCCATAGCTAACAAAGACATTGGCAGGAATTACTCCGATGTCTACTATGCTCTCAACAAGCAATGATCCCTTTTAACTCCACAACAAATCCTCATTGAACTCTTGCTATTCGACAGAAAAAGTATCAAGATACAAAAACGGTCCAAGGATATTTCTTCAATTGATCGTAACTCCTTGACTTTTTAACGAAGGATATGGTTTAGGGGGAGGCTAATGAAGTATTTAGGCTCAGCAAGGACTCTCTAAAGGTAACCGTGAAATCAGCGTTAATAAAAACTCAGGTGACGTTATGCGTACTAGCTGCAAGTCAGTGACAAGGCGTTTTCGCCTAATTGTCTAGAACAAGGGTAAGCACATTCAATAAGATATTGATCTATTGTACGTTGGTTAACAAATATTTCTGGCCTCGAAGAAACTAAGCGTTGTAAGCTCCATTTGTCGTATCTAGTTGAACGCTTGGCAATTTTCAACTTTTTAATAACATTTTGTTATTAACTTGTTATTTAAGTATTTATAGTGATTTGAAATATTCTTTCCATATAGACTTCTTCTGATCATTTGTCAAATTACGTGGTATCCAACGTGAACAAATCTTTTTAACAACCAAATTTTTATACAATCTCCTGTAGATGCTGATGAAACTAACCCTCAAAGATGACTCAATCTCCCAGTAAGTCACATGCCGATCTTGCTTTATTAGCTGATACAGTGCAACCGATTTTGGTTGAGCTTCCCTATATTTTCCGTGCACTATAAAATACTCAAATAACGTCTCAATTTCAAACCGTTATAACGTTGATACTGGTAAATACCAAGTTATCAACTGGATACAACAGATAGAGCCTACAACCCAAAGTTTCTTTGAGGCCAGAATTATAATTAGCAACCAACAAAGTAGGACAATATTAAACTTGTAAAAAATAAATATCACAATCCTTATATATGTTCTCTCCTCATTAACAAAAGAATAATGATAACAGCTTTGGAAAAAATATGAAAATACTGTTCATATTGCCAACTATAAAAAAATAATAACACGGGTGAGAAAATGCTTAAGATTTACAAATCCACAGTCATGAAATAAATCTGATATTAAAAGGATGTCTCACATGTATATTAAGCCCTACCATCATAAAAATGCACACGAGGAAGGAGTCTCTCATAATAATTAAAGACTTGATGGTGGTTACTGTACGTTGTAAAGTTGTACACGGAATTACATATATGAGAGGAAGTCGTGATCACAAATCAAGGAGGGTGAGTAATAAATTCTTACAACAATAAATAATCATCAACATCTCTTACCCGGGAAATCTTTAACACATTGCTTTCTATCCTCACGATATATGGGGTAATTTGTTTTACATTGACATTCACAATTGGATCCTCCAGGTCGAATAACTTCTCCTCGAGTCCCATTTGAATCACAAAATGATTTTGAGCAATCTGAAAAATAAGGAAAGGAAAAAAATAAATAATTTTTAGTGACATGTTGTACGTCAATATAACAACAATCTTCAACAAAAAAAGGAGGAGAAAATTCAAATTTATTATTATTTTTTAGTTTGATAGTTCAGTCAAATAGAACATGAAATTTAACTACTCAAAAATATATTAAACCTGTTATTGCCCGAGTTATTAGGCGTCGACTAAAAGACGAATTTTGCTTTAATAATATAGGAATCTTCAGTATTTTTCTCCGTTTTTCCTGAGTACCCTCATACTTATACACTCAATACTTAGACGTTCTCTCCTCAAGAATAAAAAGTAATATAACTAATACCAGCTTGAGAAAATAAAGTTGCTATGATTTTTATTCCCAGGGAGTATTTTCACTGGTTGCTAATCCTCCTCTAAAGTCACACACATTTTTTTAAAATTGTATATAAAGTACTTCCCATTGTTTCTTTTTTAATATGAGTTGACCTAAAGGCGTGCGAGATTTAATTGATTTAATACAGCGCTCCCTGTATATTGTAGTGTGTAGAAGGATAAATCGTGGACTTGACATTAAATTAATCTGGATTACTTTAAGGTCAATACTAAGTTCTGTTTTCAAAAATATGAATTATTCCAGTTAATAAAAAATAAAAAACAAACTTTCAAAAATCAACAGTTGTCAGGATGGAGGCAAAAAGACAAAAGGTGTCTGATTTGCTCAACGCTCATATGAATATAAAGTTCATAGGGTGCTCCGGAGACTTGTTTACAAGATTAAAAGCATGGTCGCTTCAGGTAAGAGCCTTGAGAGGTCCCCAGGCAGCAGTAATCTGATATATGTAAGATGTGGACATGCAATCACCAGAAGTCCGGCCTATTCGATGATGCAGCGTGCCAAGGCTCACAATGTCAGTGATTCGACTGTATGTGAAGGATTTCGGGAAGGTCTCTTATGTACGGCGATTTGGCAAGAGATTTCAATCCCAACCAAGGGCAGCCACATCAAGAGAGGATAAGACTTGGTTAAAGCATAATGGGTAAATTTAGCCACCCTTCTCGAATATGTCATCCTGTGCTACCTCTCATCAAAATATGGATTACTTCAAGGCCTACGTCGAGCAGCAATGGGCGGATAGTTCCCATGCCTTCATTAAGAAGTGTTGCGGCATCTTTAATCCCAGTTTGAGGCCATGGTAGCAGCTAAGGAAATCATTTCGAAAAATAGAAGGACATATCAATAAAGAATCTGAAATAAAGCCAGAATTCTCACAAAAGTTTACTCTATCGGTTCGTTATCAAAATTCCACAATTTTACCTTGCACACCGTATATAAGGTTTATGTATCTCTGACTTGACTATATGCACTATAGGTATATCAGACATCTGTTCATTTATTTAAAAGAATATTTTTTTTAGGGGAGGGGGAAGAGGCGAGGAACAAAGTAGATATTACAATTCTAGACGTACAAAGGTATAAAAAGAACTTTATATTCCTAAAAAAAGCAAAAAGATACACACACACACACATTTTCTATTTTTATGATTTCCACTACAATTATAATTATAATTACTACACTAATTAATGAATAATAATGGGTGGGGTGATAACAAATAATGTATCTACACATTTAGGCAATGTACGTGGCCACATTGTCTTTTATCTTTTGTATATAGATTTAAATGATAAATCATTGCTATTGCGATAATTAAATAAAGTTCTAAGTATCATTGTCATTTCTAGTGATGAAAATTGTGTGTATTTTGGGCATTTGAAAAAAAAACAAAAAAACTGAAAATCAGCAAGGCAACCCTAACAATTTAAAGATATTTATGAGGAGATCTGCTTATAGTCTAAATAGGACCTACAATTGTAATTTTCTTTAAAGAATATACCACAGCGAAACATTATTCTCACAAAACACTGCAAACTTTATAACAAACTTAAAATTTGTTTATTTGCGTTCCAATCTACAATATGAATAAATAGTGATGCAAATCGTGTGTATTTTGGGTAAAGAAAACAAAAAACAATTTAGTATTCCTGAGAATTTGAAGGATATTATGGAAGAGATAAGCTACAAATAGCTGTGACAAGGGAGGAGGGTGAGAAGGTTATAAACAAGGACCTAGACAAGAATTGTTCCGATGTCGATCCCCAATTCTTCTCTGAGCCCAACAAGGATTTACAATTATAACTCTGCAACAAATCCTCGAGGTTACTCTCCGTCTATTATGAGCACACACGAGCTTTCATTTTTTGAATATAATTAAATTTATTTTGGAAAGGAAGGTCACTACTGATAACTGCTTAGAAAAAGAAAATTCATTCTTCAGATGACCAATTCAAAAAAACCCGGGCCAGCGAAAGAATACACACGATTTACATCACTGGTCATTTTCCATGTCCTTACTTTCACATATCACGCAACTTTTCATATTAAAGTTAACCAGATAATAGCCAAAAACCAAGGGAAATTATTGATTAGGAAGAAAACATTTTAATCTTTCAAATTTTTCAAAAAAACGATTAGAATTTTTGAACTATTTTTCTTGTAAATAAATACATTTCATTTTTGGGGTTTACCTTGACGCAGTTCATTTAGTACTCAAAATCAAAAGTATCAAAAGTATATATAATAAAGTCAACTTACGACTTGCAACAAAAATGTCACCCTGGAAATGTCTGTTGATAGTGATTGCATCATTTGAAGGCTGTGTAGTAGTAGTCATGGGCATAGTACGACCTCCTTTCCGCTGTAATGATGATGAAAGGCCTTCCGATGTGGATATATTTAGGAGTAGAGTGAGTAGGATTTGCAGCAAAAGTGGATACAGTGAGGCTTTCATCATGATAATTTTCTCAAATCCATAGTCTGAAAAAAAAAAAAAAATGAGAAAATTATTTACGTAGAAAGACCAATTTATTTTTTAAATTACGTTTTGGCCTTAAGTTATAAAGTTTTTGTTTATGGCTCAATTACTTCGAGTTAGATTTACTTAGACGGGTCAAATTTTAACACAGCAAGCTTTCGTATGTCTGCTATTGTTTGAATATATCTAAAGATTATACTTTTAAAAACCAATATTTAATTACCAATACTCAATTTTGGCATTTTTCACTCACATTAACTGACTCAAACGACTGTTAACAACAGCTGCACGTACAAAATGAATAAAACTTTGGTGAGTAGCTGTCAACAGATTCTAGACAAAGGGGTCGACGCGATATTTTTGACACAATTCAAAAAGTTTACAAAACAATGCTTAAAATCTTTAATAATTTATTAAATCAAAAAATTCATAAACTCTTTGAAAGGCGTAACTTCTGGCTTCGAACTTTACTCAGAGTAGGTACCCTCAGTGGCGATGACTTTCTCTATCCTGGACTTGAACTTGTTTCAAGAGCGCTCAACCTGGTCCCGTTGATACTTGTTGAAAATCACAATGATGCGCTGCTTCAACTCGGCCACGGTGATGCACAAGTTTCGGTTAGTGTACTGTTCAACTACGCACCACAGGCAGAAGTCACAGTGATTGCATTAGGGGCTATTGGTAGGCCAGATGTTGGGGCTGGTGTAGTCCTTCAAGATCGTCGACAGCCGCAACTGGGATTTGTGGGCTAAAAATGACAAATGGCCCTGATGGTCTTCACTGCATTCCTCACCATGCAGGTACTCTTCATTATGTCTCAGTCCTAAAACTGGCGTGAATAATCATAACTGCGGTTATTTTTTTCCACTGGTAAGATGGGTTAAAGTAGTTGGATTCCATTGTTGTCAGCACCACGTATTTCTAACCTACTGATTCAATATTTTGGAAAAATGCTACAGTAATTTATTGCTACCTATCGGTCATTATGTGTAATAATATCAAGTGTCAAAAATATCGCATCGACCGTGTAACTGTGATTAGCTTTTATTTACGAGTGCTACCATCTTTATGTCGAGGTCGGTAACTTTTCAGTCCACTCTTGTTTATACAGACCCACTTTTGTCTTAATAATTGGACAGATTTTCTCTTTTGTCTGCCTAATTTATGAACTGTCCAAATATGATTTATGCAATAAATTTAATTTAATATGATGTTAATCTCGGTCGATGTTCGCAGTTTTAAAACACACATGCAGTCATTAAAAATTCTTTTATGGAATCGGTCTATGCTGAATTATAAATGAGATGGATTTGTATTGTAAGACTGATCTAGTTTGGTGCACTAAAAATCATACCATTCTTGGATTTTCAAAATATTTTTATTCGTGTGCGGACTATTGAGCAAAAACCTTTTTTCCTGAAGGAAAATTCGCCAAATTTCAATTTGGCGAACATTTATTTCGTTGAGAGTCAATTTTCCGAACGGAAATTTTTCTGAATGGAGGTTTACTAAACAGTTACTTCACCGAAAGGTAATTTGCCGAGCTGACATTTCAATGCAGGACCATTTGGGATATTTCGCCGAATATAAATTTAATGAACAGATATTTCTCGTAAAGGCAATTTGCCAAACTGACACTTCACCAAAGGACTATTTGGCACATTTGGACGAAAAAAGATATTTAATTAATTGATACATGCAATTGTATATTTTTTGATTAAATTTAAAATGAAAGTATAATAAACAGGTATTGTTTATATGCTGTATAAGTGAATTAACAAGTGTTATTTTGCAGGAAATTAACACTTTCAATAATTATACTCATTATAAATACAACAAAGTAGTACACTTTATGCGAATGTAGAGTTGTGTTTATATAATGATCATTAATGAATATAATTAATAAAAAAATATTATTTGCAAATGAAGACTCATTAATTAACCGATATGTATAGCAAATCAACAGAACCATTATATCATAATATTATTTTAAATTGAATTAAAATATGAAATGGCATATATCAATATATTAAATATCACTTTATTGGAAAAGAAATATGACATTCAGTTATAAGGTTTTCGGGAGAATGGCCTAGAACCATTGTCCCCAATGCCGATGTATTCGTATAGCTCTAGTTTTAACGAATTATTTTTCTAGTATGCTGGCCAATAAGGACCGATACAAAAAATAAAAAGTTTACTATTTGATTTTTAAAGAAATCCACAGTTTGAACTTGGCTCTAAAATCTTTCCTAACACTAAGATATTATTATTATAATATAATGTAAAAAAATGATTATATTGTTCTTTATTCATTAAATATATGTAAATAAGAAAGATTATTAAATTATTTAATAATATATTCGCATTGAATTTGAATTACAACTTCCAAAAAGTTATTCAGAGCGTTGCAGGAGTGATGAATATATTTTTCGGAAATTTTGTTCCATTTCTATAAAATATCACGTTTTAAAAAGCTGACATTAGGATAACTGGATGGATTTACCTTCCATATAAGATATTTCTAATAAAAATAATCCATAAGATTTAAATCTGTTGAATTGGGGGGTCAAATTTCCTCGTACCAAAATCGTATATTCGATGTCAACCAATGTTGTCTAGGAAATTTTTTTTTTTTACAAAAAATATACTTTTTATTGCTTGTTGTATTTTCAACTAATCAGTCTTCACTACCAAATCCAGGATGGTAAGTTTGGGAATTGATTTTTTTTCCTTGATCAAGAAAAATCAGTGAAAGGCTCTTCCCTTTCAGAAAAAAGTGCTGCCCAAACCAACTAGATGTTTTACACGTTAATTTATTATTTTCAAAAAACTTAAAAATATCTTTGGATAGGATCCTATGTCCTCGATTATGTTTAATAGCCTCCACAGTGAAAAACTTTTTGACACAGAAAACGAAATGCCTACCTCGCGTGACTTTATTTTTAGAAAGAGATGTGGAACTCTTTCCCTAGTTTTCCTTTTGGAATCCTCAAAACGTTGATGTCGATACCTGGTCTATAGCAATTCATCTAAATATCTTCCTGGATAATTATCCTTATTGTTTTAAGACTTATTCTCACTGAATGAGCCATTCTATTCATTGATTGCAGTTTATCATTCTTACGGATTTAACGACTTCAGGTGTTCTCAATGAGGGAATTATCTTGTTAGGAGGCCTTGGTTGAGCACTTCCAGTGTCCTGATAACGCTTAAGGATTTTATAAATGCCCCTCATGACAACTAAGATAAAAGTGTGCATGTCCTAAAACTGTATTCGATTCCACGGTTTGAACTTTTGTCCAAAATTTATCTTAACACTAATATTTACATTTATAGGTATGATAACTTTCAGTCCAAAAAATAAAGCCATTAGTGTAGCATACCATATAATTGTACACATGTACAGAACACACCATATTTGAATTACATCGAAGGAAAAAAAAAGACTCCCAGAGCTAGACAACACACATAAAAATAATCAAAGCCTACTTATATTTGAAAGACATAGTTTTTCTTATGGAAGTAAGTTTGCACCACAGAGAAAAATACATGTGATATATGTGCCCATGTACATCTGTATACCAATCAGCCCACTCAGGTGGATGCTCAGTATTAAATAGTATTGTTTTAAACTTACTGACATAATTGGGTTACAAAATGGCATGAGGCATGAGATTATCATTAGTAGTGTTGTGATCAAGACTGCCATGTCTGAGAGCTAAATAAGAATAAGACTTTGAGTCATTGAGACAAAGGTGATCCTGATAATTCAAGGGATTGAGATTTAAAAAAATGTATAAAACTTTTTGTTTATGTTTGAATAAATTATTAGCGAACAGATTGAAATCATTTTTAAGATCAAGGGCCCAGACAAGACTGAAACGCTCAAAGTCTTTCATTTTCTAAAGTTTTGATCTTGCTTCCTTATTGATGTTTCATAGTCTTGAATCCGAGAATCAATTTTTGAAGGTTTTGAGCCTATTTGAAATCTCAATTCCTCAATGACTTTGCCTCGGTCTCTAGACCAAGATCGAAGCAACTATATAAAACATGGGCTGAAAAGTCCCAAGCTTAAAAAAACTTGTTTTTTCCTTCAACATTTGATTTTATTAAATTATTATTATATTTTTATTCGCTTTATGGAGCAGAGTACCAATAGCACATGTCCAGCCGTTGCTTAGCTTGGATGCTATTTTTCCCAATTATGAAGCATTGTCAAATTAAAACACGAATTAGTTTTTGTTACATTCTTTTGGAAATAAAATTAATAGTGTCACCTTTAGCACATTAACTTACAAACTATAGAACATTCGTATATGCACAAAAAATATGGAGAGTAACCTTTAAGATTTGTTGGATAGTTATAACCGTAAGTCCTTGTTGGGCTTAGAGTAGAATTGGGCATCAACATTGGAGTTTTTTAAAGTTAATATTCTTGTTTATTTACTTCTCCTATGTCACAGTCGCTTTTTAGCTGTGACGTCACGACAGCTAAGCTGCTCTCCTCCAAAACATTATTCAAATTGTGAGAGTTTCAACGTTGATTATAGGGGTTTTTGAACAAGCACAAAATGCAAGCGCTTTTCATCCCTAGATATCATAAATATTCAAAGGTAACGTACTTTCAGACAAACTTTATTTTATTGATAAAAGTATGTAATATATTTTTGTCAGTATGTATTTAAAAAAACAATTATTATTTATGTAACAAGAAGAGGCCAAAAAAACGACAACAAAAATAAACAAGTTAAAGTAAAATACTTTAATGTTTTCATGAGAAAACATCAGAGTTAATAGCATGGGATAAATTACTCTTTTGTTGATGATGTTGTTGAAAAAATAACATGGGAAGAAAGGCTACTTTATTTTACCTATAGAAAATAGCCAGTACATACCAATACTTATATTATATACATCAATATTAAATATTTGAAATTTTGTCATTAAAAGAAATATTTCAGATTTTTGTACATACATATACGTTGTATTATGTTGAACAAATTAGGGGTGAGACTTTGTTCATGATCACATTTTTTAGTTCGGTTTTAAGTCTTTATCAAAATTACACAGTTTACAAATATTGCACCCACATTTTTCGTTCTCAATCTGTACAACGATTTTCTCATAATTCTTCATAAAAATTCGAACGTTGTGGGCCTCTTATCTCAAGGTATCAAAGTATCCCTGTTTTTACTCTTTACCACTGGTGACATTCATTGATGTGGACTGAAGATTTTAATCTACTACAGTCTTCCTATGTTGAGCAACCAATCCAATGGGAGTACTTGGGTTATATAAATATTTTAAAAGTTGTACATCACTCAAAAAATGTAGAGAATTCCTGAATTTTTTCAAACGTAATTTTTTCTTCAACTAATCATCAAATTAAAAAAAATAAAAATAGAACCAGATTCTGAAAGCTTGATGGATTTTAATTTATTTTATTTAATAAAATCACCTCCAGCCTCAATCACAGCTTTTATGTGAGACCAAAAGTGCGAGCAGTCCTTCGCCACATAGTCCCTTGGTAAATTCGGAAATTTCTCCTTGATCTGACTGAAAAGTTCGTCTTTTGTGTTGCAAGGGATTCTTTTGGTTTGTCGCTTGATCTCGTCCCAAAAAAAATCCATCGGATTTAGATCCGGCGAGTTTGGATGCAAAAAGTCCGACGATTATATCGTCAAAATTGTCTTGGAACCCTTTGAGCCTTTTTTAAAGATGTGTCAGGGAAAAGAGACCTTTAAAGGGGTCAAATTCCCTTATAGCCTTGATAACGAGCATCTTACTTAGTTCCAGAGTTTGTACAATTGTTATGTTGTCGTTCCCGGCGCGGATTTCAAGGAGGGCGCCGTGCTTTTTTAAAAGATTTAGGACAACATCTTCGTCGTATGATTCAAATTTTTCCAAGTTTTGCAAGTTTGAACAAGATGGAACAAAACAAAAATTATCTGCCTAAGAGCCCTTTTTTCCCGAGAAAGCGTGCCAAAATTCGGTTTGCTCTCAATCTATGGACCGATTTTCTCCTGTATCAGTTGTGCAAATATAATTTTTTGCAAAACATTAAACTTTTTATGAGTTGTTGCACCGATGTTCAAAATTTTGAAACACAACTCACATCATCAACCGTTCATACATAAAGTAAATCTGAACCAAATTTGAAATTAAACCGAACCAGACACAATTTTTCTTTGAAACCGGTCTATAACGATCTTCTTCACGTTTTTAGAGTATAATTTCGACACAGAGCCATATTTTGAAATGAAATGACTATAAAGATGAAAATTTAAAGTAATAGTAATGGATAAAAAATATTTCAACATTCAAAAGATAAATTATTTATTAAGGTATATTGAATACAATTCCTTCAAAATGTGTTTAATCATATAAAAGTTCAATAAATAAAGTATCATTTCTAGAAGCTCTTATTGTTTTCCCATTCCTTTATATTACACCTAAGACTGAAGAATACGCCTTTTAATAAAGTTTCGAAACATTGGCAGTAAAAAAATAGATTTTAATTCACTTATTCAGTTTAACTTTTAATTTTTTTATAGGATATTTAATAAATCAGCAATGCAAGTCTTTTTGAAATGTTTCAAAATTAAAACGATCATTTGTTAAAAATAATGAATTTTTAGAAGATTAACACACATATTAGAAATATTTAAAACGGCTTTTACAAATTTCAAATGTTGACAATTGCATATATGCCTTTATCATTAGTAAACCTTTTCGTCATAAACTTATAGTATGTTGTAATATCGCCGTGTTCCTGCTTCAATGGACTATCATATAGCGAGGCACATTAGATATCATGATAATAAAAAAGCACTTTGTATTTTTAAAGTATATAAATAAAGGTCAATTCATATAACAACATGAGAATCATTTTCAGATGTATCATTGCATGATGGGTAAGACAAATGTTGGTTATATGTATCCTTCTAGAACTGATAGGCATTATAAAATAAGAAAAATGTGAGAAATGGCAAATGAAACGTAGATACGTATCTATAATTATAAATACCAAAAGAATGATCCATTGATGGTGGTTCTTTCAGTACAATATAATTATCATTTTTGATGGATCCTACCACTGAAAGAGTTATTATGCGATAATAACTTATGATATAATGACGAATGTGTAACTAATCCCCACACCAGGGGAGGGAGGCAATTGAGAATTCTTGACAGGATCACAAGGGCTAATTCAAATTCAACCAATCAACAGTAAGATCACGTATGAGACACGTCGTGACCTTTATTGTAACAAGCAGCCTTTCTTCCAAAAATAATTTTAAAAAAATGAACCCAAATCATATGGTAGTTTTCCAAAATAAGTCAATCAAAGCAACTGCTATTTATCTTTAAAGTACTACTAGGCTATCATTGTCATCGTCATTCTCCACAATTTTGAAAAGGAATTACATAAATAAATAGCTATTTCAAAATATTAAAATCCTACATCGTATTTTATTCAATACTGTATAATAGCAGGGGCGTCCACAGGAGTTGCGCTGGAGGGGCTGTAGTATCTCACCCCATTAAGGAATTTTGTATTCTTACTAAAATATCAAATATTTGAACTTACATTAAATTTTTGAAATTTTTTTCGAAAAATTTCCTTTTAGAAGGAATAGTAATGGATTTTTCAAATTTTTCTTAAAAAATTTAATGATTGGACTTTTTTTTCAAAAAATTAAATTTTTTGTAAAAGGCTGTAGATTTTCAATTTTTAAGGCGATTAACTATCGATTTTTTTTTCCAAAATTTTTTGGGGTAAATAGCTGTGGATTTTTGAAAAAAAATGACATCGATAGACTTCCATATATTTATAAAAAATTTCCATAGATCAATACACAGTTTGTGGGAGTGGAATACAGCCCAAAAGTTATCCTTAAAAGATACAAAATATGTATTATGTAGCTACTAAAGTCCATATTACAGGGTGTCCGCAGGGGTAGGTTTGAGGGGTTAAAAGCCCCCTTCTCCATAAATTAAAGATTTTTTGCTTTTTACTAGAAAGTTTTACATTTAAAATTTTTTTCAAATAAATTTACATTTGATTTTTTTTACAAATAATTTAATATTTGAAATTTAATTAAATTTTTCAATTCTATTTTTCAAAAAAATTGACTTTTATAATTTTGTCCATAAAATTTAATTTTTTTTTTAAAAGACGTGGATTTTTCTAAACTTTTTGTCATCAATTTTCAATTTGAATTTGAATTTTTTTTCATTAAAAATATATTTTTTGAAAATCCCTATAGATTTTTGATATTTTTGCGGAATTTAAAATTTATTTGTCAAAAAATTTAATTTGTAAAATATTTTAAATTTTGTTATAAAAAATCCAAAATACCATACCAATATATATATAATTCTGCAGATCCCTTTGTATTGAGAAGATCATTGTATGAAAACCCCATGATTTCTGTATCTTCATTCGACACTAAACGGTTTTATCTTTAAATGTATCAGTGATAGACAGAGTACAACAACAATCCACTCGATACCATTACGTATTTGTACTTACATTAAATGATAAATCCTTCAATCAGACAAATGGTACATTTAAACGTATGTATGTATTTTTATAAATGTTTTAAGATTGTGTATTTTATAATATTCCTTCTTTACTCTCATATAACCGAGTGTGTTATTTAAACAGTTAATGCCTTTAGGGGAAACGTTATAGAATAATATGTATTTTTACTTTGTATTTTGACATAAGAATTTTAAAAAGAAAAAGAAAATCCAAGAACCAACACACACGGTTTGGTTTATTGTTATTATTATTTTCTGTTTATGCACTAATTAGATGAAGATAATTAGTTGGAACGGAGAAGCCATTGTCATAGAGATTTCTTCTTTCTATTGAATTCAATCCCTCTGATAAAAGGAAATTTATAATGTACAGAGTGCTTATTAAAAAACGTCCGATTTAATTGTTCTATATTTTCTATTAAAAAAAAAAAAGATGTAGCTCAATGGACAACGCACTCCGGAATTTTCTTCTCTCTGGAACTGAACGTGTGTAGGTTCCTGCCCCGGTTATTGCCAAAGAAAGAAATATACTTTTATGTATATGGATTTCAAACAAGATTTCTAGGTCAGTTGGAGTAAATGTAATTCAATTATGTTTACTTATACTGACTCAGTGAAACTCCAAAGGAACAGTAAATAAAATAAAATGAAAATAAAAAATCCCATCATATTTTTTAGTTCAAACAGAGTGGGTACCCAAAACTTATAACAGAATCACTAAATTACAAAAATGTGATTTTTATGGACTTAAGAATGAACTACTCAAAACCAATTAAAATCAAAACGAAGTTAAATCTGTTGCAATAGTAATATTTGTACAACTCATAAATCAGGAGTGTGGAAAAAATAGATACTTAGAACGAGACCAAAAATTTAGTTGGTACACGATAAAAAACATTTAAATTTCCGTCTACGGTCTGAGATCATAGTCCAAAATACTGGGTCAAATACGTCTGAAAAAAAAAGACTTAAGATCAAATCGAAGAAAATGAAGAAAGATGACTTCTATAAAATTAATATTTGTCGGTAGCTAGTGATAAGACAACTCTAAAAAAAAATATGATGCCGATTCTGATGGGATTCTACTAAAAAATTCCGGATGCCGATTCTTTAAAATTTTAAATAATAGTTAAAAAATAACATTGTCATATCAGGGGAGTCCATCAGATTATATATATATGTTGTTACTTAGAAAAGTAAAAAATAGTTAAACCAGCAATAAATAAGAATCGGAATCTCAAATTAAAAAATTATTTTCCCAATGCTGATTCCAGAAGATACACCTGAGTATCGGATTCTGATTAATAGTCCCATCACTACATGCAACATGCTCAATATCAAGGTTAAATAAAAGCCTCCCCCTCCTCCCCAAAAAATAGTCATGACGTTTATTTTGTATGTAAATGAATGTATTTTTTCTCGAGATAAAACTAATGAACTCCAATGGATAATGACATATTTTATGGTATTTTTCATACTATCTTCCTTTGTCGGTTTTTCACGGAATAAAATATTTATAAATACTTATTTTCACTCTTTCACATCTAATTAATTATGAAGTAGGTATTTTTTTCTAAATGACTACAAAAATTTTGACATATACCCCAAATCAAAACCTTGCACATACTTCAAATCAAGACCAAAAAAATTGGTTAAGGCACTTAAAACCACCATTCAAGACAGAAGATGCAGATGAAGGTCAATGGTCTTGCTCGTAAATTTGTCAGTGGACAGACTACCATGCACCACTTGGTGAAGCAAGACTTACGCCTTAATGCCTACAAGAGAACTCCTTGTCAGGATTTGGAGCCTTTGGATCGAGTAAGGCGTGTGCCCTGCTATAAAGTTCCCCTAAATAAGCCTAAAAAGAAAGACTCTTGACCTCCCCATAGCCCCGAATGTTCCCTCTTGGACTTTGGTATTTTCAGGTATACTTTGGAGAGTCCGATACACTACAAAGGATCAACTGAAGGCTGCAATCATCACTTCCTGAGTCAACCGAGAGTCGAGTTTTGTAAAAAACTGCTGTGCAAAATTTCACACCAGGGTGGAACTGGTCATCAATGCAAAAGGCGCTATATTGATTGAGGATCTAAATAAGGTATCAAATTTGATATATTTTTTGAAATATAACAACTTTTGTCATTCTCAAAATTTCTGCATGTTAAACGAACGATCCTGTATGACGCATGGTGTAGAAGTAGAATTTACTCCATTAGTATCCGAGGTAAAAACGTCTCAAGTCGAATCAAACCGAGTTGACACAACCCTACATAAGATGCAAAAAAACCCATCCTCTGGTATTTATTTCACTTAGGTATTGTTAGTTAAGGGTTAAGTTACAATGATTTTACTTTACAAACCCATTTGCAAAAGTATTACACCGTTTTCATATTATTAAATATTATTAACCACACATCACAGCAGGAATGGTTCTAACAAGGCACGAAAGTAACAAATCTTATTACTTTTTTCCCCTTCTTTTAATTGGTTTGAATGTATGTACGTGTGTAGACTCTTGTTTTGTTACTATTAGGTACTATTCGTTTTTCTTATTATATATAGCCACGATGGATCGTGTTAAAAAAACTTTGTTTTTATCTAAGAATCAATGGTTGTATGTAGCTTCGTTCTACATATTAGTTACTTATTTATCGGAAACTGCATTCATATGTCGAGATTAAGCATGAATATATGTATGTTATGTTATCGTTAAAAAGTATTGGATCATTAAAAAACCAAGAATTCAATTATTATTAACTAAATAAGTAAAAACAATAGAGGGCTTTTACTGAGTTCAGATGTATATTTCATAATAAACCAGACTGTTACGGAGCGAGACAGTCTCGACTGTTGAACAAAATAGGGGTAATCTAGGTCTTCATTTTGTAAAGAATAATAATATGTATTATTTTCATTTACGTTATAAATTGCCTTTTAATAAAGGAAAGACCGTTTTCAAGGCACAGATCTACCCAAAACATGTATCACAATAGACAACAAGGATTTTTTTTTTTTTTTTTTTTGGAAACAAAATGGTGTCTATCATAAACAAATAAAAAATATATAACTTTCAATAACAAAACTATATAACCAAAATAAGAAGCTTACTTAGATAAGTAATAGATGTATCCGTCTGTTTTATGAGTTGTATAAATATGATTTATGACACACATTTAACTTCATGTGATGTTGTACTAGATCGATGTTCAAAATTTTGATACACATCTGACATCATCAACAATTCATCTATAGAACCGCTCTAGACCCATTTTCAAATAAAACTGATCCACTAAAAATTTCGTAAGATTGATATAGATTTAATTTTAAATAAGGGGTCAGCCATTTAAGACGTCCAGTTGACGGGGGTTACCGATTTAAAGATTTTTTGGGATGAGGGGGTATGAGATATTTCGGAGTCCACTACATTGAGAAATGCCAAACCAAACTTTTTCAACAGAAAGTATACCAGTAGGGTAGTCTGCAGAGGTGGGGCTTTAGGGTGTAGATTCCCTCTGAAAGAAGGAATTTTTGGTTTTATTTTAGATTTTTTTTTTGGTGGGAAAATAATTTTTCATGAGAAAAAAGGGGCGAGAAAAAATATATATGAGGATGCATTTTCTGAAAAAAACAAAAAGGTATGGAACGATGTAGCGCAATGGACAACACGCTTGGGAGAAATTATTTTTTTGAACTCAATGTGCGTATGCTCGTACCCCGGTCGTTTTTAGAAAAATAAAAATACTCTACGTATATGGACTTCAAAGACGATTCCTAGGTAAGACTGAGTAAATGTGATAATATATTACTTACTTTTACTTAATCAGTATAGCTTCATCTAACCAAGCACCATTAAAAAAAAGTCATTCACCAAATTATGCACTGAATATATATTTTTTTAAATAAAAAAAAAACAAGGTCCCCCTCCCCCGAAATATAACCCTGCGGACGCTCCTGATTAGTGTTTTGACAAACACAGATAGGCGGAGGGTGGGTTCAAAAACTGACCTTTTTTTTTCCGGACATCGTAAATACATTACCCTAAGACTGATACAGACTGAATTTTTGTAAGACCAATATAAAGAAAATTTTTCTTTGAGACTGCTACAGACCGATGTTCTTTAGAGTACCAAATAAATTACGTCAACTAAAAATCATAACCTTCTCAGACCAGTCTGAGATTTTCAGACCAAAGCCCAACACTAATAAGTGCACACTAATTGTATGTTTTTAAAGAGAGCTTGACCCTCTGCCTCTTCAATGATACATGCTCGAATCCATGCTTTTCAAGGTCATGATAGACTAATAACAATTGCATTTATAGGTAGACAATATGTTATGTTATTTTGTAATCAAAGTTTCATTTAATTAAAAACAAAATCGTAGATAAATGATAGCTGATAACAACTTGATAGTCAGAGTAATCCTGGAGATTGAGGTCAAGAAACTCATGGAATTATTTCTTCCCCCTCAAAACTCATCTTTACTTCTTTTTTTTCCACGGCAACAACATCGATGGGAGGTCTCTCCACTTTGTTCAATGTTCTTTATAACAAGTAAATGAAGTTAATATCCAATCTATTTTTAAATGTGTTTTTTTATATATATATTATTAAAAGACCGAATGAGAAAGATTAAAAAAAAAAATTAAAGATTTATTGCAGTTCTGTCTATTGTTGTTAAATAATTTTGCAACTTTGTCATGTTCACATACTTTCATCTCAAGAAAATATATATTAAACTTGCATACATCACAATGGATATTACACGAGTATTTAAAAATGTAATTTTTTGGGCCATTATCTTTTAATTACGAATTGAATAATATGAATACGTAGAAGGAAATAAATATTTGTCCTTTGCCGATTTTGTATGTTTGCCCACATATTTTCTATTGGATTGAGGTTTGGAAACTGATTTGGTCACTTCATCAGCTTGATGTGTTTTTTCTTGAGCAGCTCCATAGTTACGTAGGCCGTATGTTTTAGGGTCATTGTCGTGCTGTCATTTGACGACATATTTTCAGTGTCCTTCCCTGAGTTAAGGATGTTATAGCCCCAGATTTCCTGAAAGATGGTCCATTCCTCCTTTCGATGCAGTGAAGTATTCACATCCTCTTAGCGGAGAAACATCCCCAAAACTTAATGTTTCCACCCCATGCTTTAAGGACGTAACATTTTAATGCATTAATCTGCTACGTTTCTAGTAAAATATTAATTTTTTAGTGTTGTTATAATTTATAAGCACGTCCATAAGTAGACTTTAAAGATGTCTCGGGTACAAAAAAGTACGTACTAATACTTATAAAATGAAAATGATTCCGGTAAATACGTACAATAGTGGAAATTTGAAACTTGTGCACATGTATTCCATTGATTTGTGAACTTTTGTGTGAGAAAATTAGAACTGTCTGTAATTGTATAGGTAGCCATGATACCTGCCGCATTTTGAATTTCTTAAATCAAAGGAGAAATGTCATCGCAGCCAGATTCTAGCCTTAGTGCATCAACTCTTCTTCATGCGGGTCACACTCCAACACTGGCTGACAGGAATGATTCGTAAGACTATGTATAATGTTAAGAAGTGGGTAAACTACAACAAGACTATAGAGATGAAGGAGGGCTCCATTAATAAATTATCCGTGTTACTCTTCGTTGTACTAGTAATTAATTTATACATAGGTTTCCTCTCTTCAAGGAAAAAATAATTATGATAACAGCTCTGGAAATTAATCAAAACACAGTTGGTATATATTCTGGATTTATCAACATATCTTGGTCATGTGACCATAGAATATATTGTAGTTAACTCATTAGGTCA
Organism: Lepeophtheirus salmonis; assembly: GCF_016086655.4. NCBI lineage: Eukaryota > Metazoa > Arthropoda > Copepoda > Siphonostomatoida > Caligidae > Lepeophtheirus > Lepeophtheirus salmonis. The sequence goes on from NC_052138.2 coordinate 515,569, forward strand.
TATTTACCAACTGTCAATCTACTTTCTACTCCCAGCCGAAGGAAGATTATAATTTGAGTTCAACAGATGAACGTTCAAGACACATTAATAATAAAAGACATGAGTAGAGAGATAAACAGCTGTCATACAAATACATAGTGAATTATCATATCAGTGAAATAATGATGATGGGGATTAAAGTGTTTATTTCGTAATTTGTTAGAAAATTTGTTAATTGATATTCATAACATAGGAGGATTTGAATACATTCCACCATCTCTCAAAAAAAAAAAAAATCACTCTCACGCAGTTTTAGGACTTATGGAAGGGATATTGGGAGCTAGGGAATGAATTTTTCATAAACATAAAAAAAAAATTAAATTGTATTCATTGGTAAACTGTCGATTTTTATGTTACCCTTATTAGTAGTGTTCTGAATGTTGATTGATAGGATTCAAATTAACCCTTATAAAACGCTGTGAGCAAATCCTTACTATTAAATAATGATTAGTTAAAGAGTTCTGAAGGATTACTACACGTTTTTAGTTTTATTGTATATTGCAGTCTATTTTATAAACGGGGAAAAAGAGGCCATAATCTGTAGGTAGTCTGTTAGTTAATCAATTCTTCCTCATCATGGAAAATTTTGTTTTTTAATCATTATAGAGAATGGTTCTCTTTTGAACAAGAGAGAATTGTAATATTGCACAGCAACGTTCAAACAATGATAGAGTGACGAGCAGCAGATAGGTCAAAAGCTGATAACAACGTTAATTGATTTTTTTGAAAGTGGAAAAGATGAGCAATGTTATAATAAAGATCTCATTAGGATAAATACTGGATTGTATCCATACTGCCCATGCTCAGTCCTGTTCTTATTATTGGTACTGAATAAACGTCCCAAATTACAGAGAGTCCTCTATAAAGGTTTCATTTGTAACTATATTATTGTACCTCAGTTTAGTAAAAATATCTTTTATACACATGAATAGTGTGACATTATTGTTCGTTTAGACCCAATCAAAGTATTTGTTTTTCTTATTACTATTAGTAACCAGTATTGATCAGAGTTATTTGGCGTCGACGAACAGATACAATATGCTCTAATAATATCAATTTGCTTTAAAAATATAAAAGCTAAGGAAAGCTTAAGAAATAATCATTCATACTCTCCATTTTTCATGACCACACTGACATGTAGTTACTCAATACTTAGATGATCTCTCCTCAAGAATAATGATAACAGCTTGATAAAATATAACAAAAACATTAGTCCAGTTCACACGAAGAACCGAACTCGCACGTTTTATAATGTTTAGGATCTAAAATCGTAAATATAATGGTCTTCATATTTTGGTTTTGAATATCAGGAACTGTTAAAAATGAGTTCTTCTCAAGCAAATAAACAATTTTTCAGGAATACAAACTTTGCTATATGCTATAAACATGTATGGAATAAACGATGATGTCACAGCTTGAAATCGTTGATGACGTCATTTAGCAAGATGTATTCTATGGAGTGATTTTTGTGACCTATTCGGAGGGGTCTTTGAGATCTATAATGGGGATGTAAAAATTTGGAGACTGATAAATATACGTACTTTAAAAGTTAAAATTTAACAAGAAAGCTGTACACCCTAAACAACAAAGTTCTTCCAAAAGGTGTAGAAAGTCTATATATGTACAAATTATTTATATGTTTTTTTTAAATCTCCAAATATCTTAAAGTAATCATTAATTTTGTTTTTCTTCTTCTTTTTAGGAGCAGGCCCATAGTACATCTAATATGATATACTCCACCTCAACTAACAAAATATTTTAATAATGGCTATCAATTTTTTATTATTGTTATTTTATACTTTTAAGATTTTCTTCATCTCCATCCATCATTGCATGAATATGAAACTCTTAGTTAGAAAATAATATAGATCTTAGCTCAAACCATGTCTTTAAACTGAATGTACAAGGTTTTCTCATTTACCGGGACTTTACAGGATCCCATAAATTATCAATTTGGCAGTGGAACTATAAATTTTAGAGCCAAATACTCGTTTGCAAATGAAACCCTAATTAATAACACTTCAAGTAAGATCCTCCGGTGTAAAAACAATTGAAAATCCGGCAAGTTATTCCTTTGCATTCAAAACCCTTAAAATAGGGTTTTTTTAGTCTTTAAACTACATTTTTTCAGTATTGTAGGATCATAATTAAATTAATAGGACATATTTAAAATCAACATACAATATTGTAAAGAATAAATTAATTTATATGTTTATTACTAAATTTTTTTTCATACTCAAAAGTTCATTCAAACCCATAAAAATGGTAAAAATATTAAAAAATCTAAATCAAAAATTATCAAAAAGCAGATTTGATACGAAAAAATGCATTAAAGATTCGTGATCCCCGTGTAAAGTACTAACAGAATTGAGTCTGTAATTTGGAAAATATATTTTTTTCCCCCCTTATGTTATAAATTCTACAACTTGCAAATTATTTGTCTTGAAATGCATTATTTAATTACAGCATGGGTCGTGCTAATTGTCAACTATACATTGATACTATCATTTTATATTGATCTATTAAAACTACCTGATTATTATGTATTTATATGTAACATAACTCTGAGCATTTCAACTTTATAATGTGTCACTTAATACTTATATTTTAGTAATTTGTATTAAAATGGTCAAAAATGGCATCATAAGTATGTGGAACATCCATGGAATATTCAATTATTGCCTTCAATACTATTCCCAAGTACTGCAAATCCTTCATTTGAAATTATTAATCATATTTTTGGGTTGCAACTTGTACAAAATCACAGCTTCTACACAGCATATAATTCAATGAAACTTATAGATGCCCCTTTGAGTAAAATGCCACACTTTTTAAATGGCACGCCTATGTCTTATTTAATATATTTCGATATTTATCCATGATAACTTATTGAAAACAAAAGTAACCGTTACAAAAATATTAACCAAATTCAACCAAGAAATATGTGCTTCACGAACAAAAACATGGAGCAACGCAGAGCATGTAAACACGTGTAATGCAGAGCTGTAAATTCCAGAGAAAATCCAGGATACCGGGAAAGAAACCGGATTATTCACTTCTATTATTTATATAGATTTAAAATAAAAAAACAAAAAGAACAACATGATTTTATTTGTAGATCAGACTTATTCAAACTTTCCCCAATAAAATCCATCTCTACCACCGCATTACCATAATATGAATGCGGCTCTGTGAGTAGTCACTCACTCACAAATGCTCTCTGGACCTTGAACTCTTGGGCAATCCCCCTCTCCTCCATGTAATTACATAGTCTTATTATTTTGCATTTATTTGAAATAATTAAAAAGGAAAATACAACCCATTAACAAATTGTATTTTTTCTTTACGACTAATACCTACATAATAAGTTCACCTTTGTTTTTCTTACCGTTGTCAGATAACGAGTCAATAAGGCATCATAGAGGGGCTTACTAACATTCTCATAAATTGTTACCTTTCTACGATTTATGGAGATTAGGCTGTCCCGTCGTCAAGTTAATATTCATTTCCCTCCTTGTACAAAGAAATTTTCAGCTAGGGCTTACATGTTTAGCTGCACGCAAGGAAAATATTGTTGGAGTAGAAGAAGCAACGCAAATCTTCGCTAACACAAATATATATATATATTTTGCTTGTCAGCTGTCGATATTTCTACTTCTTTTCTCCATTTTGTGTTCTGATTAGTGATGGATTGAATTAGAATAATCTCTGTGAACAATTCCTAGCCCTGTGACCTATGTTGTATCGATCCTTATTTGTTAGGTCCAGTCTAGTCTTAGGAACGGTCCTTATGACTGTCAGTCCTTGGTACCGGTCTTTGAATTCTTTCCTAAAAATGCCGATGGTTTATTAAGCCAAATAATATATATGAGATATGTATTACGAATATTACACATCTCTTGCAAAAATAATCATGTATTCATTATAATGTAATATCATAAGAACATTTTATATTTTTACTGAGTCATAAAATTTATTCTATTATATAACGTAATGATTAAAAAAGGGAAGAAAAAACATCAATGACGTCACGAGGGATCAATTTTACCTTCTTCAAGAACCTAAAAGTGTGACTGGATGAGATTGTACTCGACTGCGGTCCTAATTAAGAACCGACGCAACACTTCTTGTGAGGCGTCAAACATCGTCAAAATTGTTATTTTTTTTATTGTGGCCGGCAGAAAATGTATTTGTGCGGTGGGGGGAAGGATATTAACCCTAAAAAAAGGGAAAGTTATTCATATTCTCTTGCATTGAATTAATAGTCGTAGGTTCGACTCCCGATATCTCCTAGAGAAGGAAATATACTTCAATCATATGGTAGTGATAGTTATCATCTGTATTGTGGGCATGTTAAAAAAATGAAACGGAAAATCAACATGGCAACCCTGACAATATGAAGAATTTTTTAAAGGGAACAGCTTAGCTGTTATGACGTTTTAACAGTTACAGACAGCTGTAACGAATGGGAGAAGGTAAAAGAAAATTGTAAGAACATTGGCAAGAGTTACGCCAATGTCGATCCTCAATTCTACTCTGAGTTGAAAAAGGACTTAGAATTATAACTCTGCAACAAATCTTCATGGCTACCCCTTGTTTTTTAAAAGTATACACGAATATTTAATTAGGTTTGAAATATAACTGAACGTAGTAGGAAAGGAAGTTACATAACGAAAAGTTAAATAATAACGACAACAGTTAAGGAAATAATAAATCATTCTTCAGACTACCAATTCCAAAAATATTGGGCTACCTAAAAAATACATATGATTGTCTTCTTGCAGAAGAATAAATTATTTAACCAAAAATGGGACAACAACCTCTTATACATTTGTTTCTAGAGTAAATGGAGCGATAATTAGTACAGCTACCTCCGATTTTTTTTTCTTCTAAGAAGTAATTATGTTAAGATTTACTATCTTAGCTTCATAAATAAGGAGTGGAGTTAGCGTCAAATTGGGTATATTTTGCAAATATATATATTTATACCTATAAAACATTGAAAATGGGTATTTATTTATATTTTGTTTCTGTAATGTCTGCAAATATATTTATATATATGATGATTTGAAGTGAAATATTTCCTAAATATATGAAGACAAACCCAACAATTAAGAGTCTTACAATATGGATTTTTGTGCTAATTTTCTTGCCTAAAGGTATCAAAAATTCTAACATGATATCTTTATTATTGTACAAAGTGAGGCCCAAAACTTGGAGTAACATTTAATTACAAAGTTTCATTATGCAACAAAAATAAAAATAAAGTAAAGAAGTTTTGTTTTCGTCACATATTTATTAATAAAAAACCTCGGAGCAACAACCATGAAAGGCAACGCGTGTGCAATTTCCTCTGCACAGTTAACAATGCGGAAAAGCCTTCAGATACCGTGGCCATCTCCATCGTACTGCTTACAACATTAAGAAGTCTATTAGAACCCAATAAAGCCAAGAATAACCAAAACTTCTGCATAAACAATTTACAGGGTCGACGCGATATTTTTGACAATTGATATTATCGCATATAATGACGGTTAGGTAGCAGTAAACTATTGGGTCAATAATTGAGAAGACGTGGTGCTGACAACAATGGAATCCAACGACTTTAAACCATCCAACTAGTGGAAAAGAATAACAGTGATTAGAATGTTTTGCACCGGTTTTAAGGAATGTGACATCATGAAGAGTGCCTGGCATGGTGAGGAACACAGGGAGGACCATCAGGGTCATTTTTCATTTTTATAGCCCAGAAGTCCCAGATATGGCTGTCCAAGAACTTAGAGGACTACACCAGCCCCAACATCTGGCCTCCCAACACCCTGACTGCAATCCTTGTGACTTCAACACAGTTGAAAGGGGCACCAACCTTACCTCGTCCAATATTGTGGCCGAATTAAAGCAGTGCATCATCGTTATTCTATACAATTTGTCCAGGGACCAGGCTGAGAGCGCACGCAACAGGTTCAGGTCCAGAATGGAGAATATCATTGCCACTGAGGCTCCCTAATCTGAATTGAATTCGAACCTTTAAATTAATAATTGTAAGCATTGTTTTGTAAATATTTTGAAATGTGCCAAAAATATCGCGTCGACCCTGTAGAGTTTGCTTCAGTTTGTCAGCTCAAAAACAAAAAATAAACGTACGATGTAAAATATACAACCAGTTTACGAAATACATAAATTCTATATTTACGGCTCTAGAACTATAGTAAGATTTTCTTGCTGTAATGTGTTCGAAAAAGAAAAAGGGAATATCAATTTTCGACAAGATGCAAATAAATACTCGCCGTATGGGTACAGGATGGTTTTGGTGTCTTATTTTTCCTACTTCATCAAACTCAATTACCAAAGGACAATCTTTGCTCATGGCACATCACTACCATAAACTATTCTTAATTATCATTTTCCAGTTTTGCCAAACGTATTGCGTAATAATTAAAGTGTTAAACCTACGTTTGCTTACAAAATTACAAATTTAATATTAGAAGTGTTATAATTACCGAATGGTCCATTAAAATCTAAACACCTTGAATGTTAAACTTCAACCAGATATAATTTATTAATTATGAATATAATTTCAACAAAATTGTATAACTGAGCTCTCTAAATCATCAATGCAGCCGACCTTAGCAACAATGATGACTTCCAGGTGGTGGCAGAATTTTTGGCATACCATGTAGATGTAGTCCTTTGTCATGGCGTCCCAGTGCTCGCTGAAAGTGGCTTTGAGGGCCTCAGTGTTTGGATGACGGACATTACAGGCCTTCCCCTCGACAGGCACCCAAAAGTTGTAGTCGAGGGGGCTGACATCAAGATTATAAGGGGGGGAGGGGTTAAAGTGTCAAAAAAGAACTCAAAATACAAATTCATAAGAATCTTGCAACGGAGGAGATGGGTTTCTTTCGTTGCTGTGTCAAAATCAAAAGTGGTCTCTCTCCCCTCACAAGGCCCTTTCCACCCCCTTTTTTTATGCTCGCTGCACAGTCTGATGTGAAGCTCCAGATCTCTTGCATGGACCCTCATGGACTACGCTGTTTTCTTTAACTCCTCCGGCTCAAGTTTTGCCTCTTTGATAGACCCCTTCTTCCTCTCAAACGTTTTGGACTTGCTAACGGAGTATCCGAATAGAAATTTGTCAAACACTGTCAAGTTTCATTTTCTCGACTTGTAAGTACAGCAGTCACATAGCTACTTTTGAGTTTAAAACAAATTGGAACAACTCCCCACAGAAAAAAGATATACAAACAGTAATTTGTGGAATCCGCCTGTACAAGTTACAACTTGTAACCCATCACATGGAAAAAATAAACCATAATGATTTAATTATATTATCAATGAGTCTATGTATACAAATAAACACAGAATAATAAATCCATATATATAAACACTTAATTCAAAGCACATTCCATTAATCAATTTGAATATGTACATACATGTTTATACTGATATTCGTAAATAAACAACTCCAGGGTCAGGCCCAACCAAGCACCCAACCATAAAATATCTTACTCTCAATCCAATATCCATTTTATTAATGATCTTATTATTCAAACAAACAAATAAAATAGAATATTATAAAAACGTCGAATGGAACAACACCCCTGGAGGAAACCATTAGTTGGATAAAAATACATATATTATATCTCTAAATGTTCAAAGTCTTTGAGTCGAACCATATTGGTATATACCAATATATAAATAGTTGAACAAAAAAACAAACCATTTATCTGTTTCTTATATGTTGAGTACTTATTTTAAATGAAGGATCTATGTCGAGTAAACCTATCCTGTTTTTATTGTTTAACTGTGGAGTGTGCAGTTATTCTTCAAACTTTGTGAGGCAATTTCAATACAGAATGAAGCAAAGAGTTTTGTTTTTCTTTCCTATTGGTCAGATGGATATTAATATTCCTGACTAAATAAATTCATGTTATATATATATATAAAATGACAAAACGTGTGCATAACTTTTTTTAGTTATAATCCGAGAATTGTTTCCTTAACTTTGCAACAATAATTTATTAATTCATGAGGAGGGAACATCTAAGTAATAAGTATGTGTGAGATCATGAATGACGTAGAGTAACCCTGATGATTTGTTGTGGAGTTATCAATGTAAGTCCTCGTTTGACTCCGAGCATAATTGATGATATATATCAAAGTATTTCTAGCCTATGTCCTAGATACGGAGTAGGAATTTTGTTTCTGTCCTTCCTCCCATAAGCTGTTTATAGCTTATCTAATTAAACGTAATGACAGCTTAACTGATCTCCTTATAAATATTCGTCAAACTGGTGAGGAATTATTCTTTAACTCAATGTATGTAGATTCTACCCTCCATTCCCAGGGGCGTTTCCTAGAGGAGGAAATTTATATGATGTGTATGGAGTTCAAAGAAGATTCCTAGGTCAAATGGAGTAATTATAATACTATAATATTTACTTATATTTATTTAGTGCAACACCATCTGACCAATTAAAGGAACATTAAAAAAAATGTCAGGGTTACCACATACATTTTTGGTTTCCATTTTTAACATACCACTGGATAAAATATTTTTTACAACTATGTATGTATTAAGGAATGATGGATTCAATGTGTTTATGGTTAATTTTGGATCATGATTATAGCTGTAAAAACTATGGATTTTTGGATTTTACGAAATTATAAAAAGTTAACTATCTCAGCAGCAGCATTTTTTTATTTTCCCAAGCTGTCATAATTATTCTTTAATAGCGAATTTGCTCCTAAAGGACAAAGATTAATGCTGAGGATCTATTAGGGAGTCCCAAGTGTAAGTCCTTGTTTAACTTAAAATATAATTGAGGATCGACATCTGAGTATTTCTTGCTTGTGTGCTTGGTAGATACGGAGTGGAATTTATGTTTTTTTTCTTCTTCTAACAACTGCTTACAGCTGGTCTAATAAAACGAATACTAGCGGTGGATAAAATATGGCATACAATGCTTCAACAAATGGCTTTTAAAATAAAAAGAAGTGAGCATCCGCTAATAGCTGCAACTTGTGTAGCTTTTGCTAAAATAATTTATCACAGCTCTCTGCTCAAATATTCATCAAATTGTCCGGGTTTGCTTATACATACTGAAAGTTCTACAAATTTACAACTCTAATCATCGTTGTATTATTGAATAAATAATTATACACTTATAATATAAGCAATGATGCCTCAGGATGACTTAACCAATAATCAAGCCTGCCCTTGATAACAATATCCTTAGCAATCATCGATTCAAATACTCCTTCAATCTGAAACGGTTTGTTTGCTAGGATATGTACATTAGTGTGGGCTGAGAATTAGAGTTTGAGAAATCGATGAAACGATATTGCGAAATTTGGTATAGAATAAAAGAATTTTCCACGATAAAGTTTAGGACGATGGGATGTACATATATTAATTATTCCCCAACTCAGTTGAAACTTTATTCTTAGAGAAATTTGACTGGATTTTTAACCCACACTAATCAAATAGTTCATGTTAGTTTTAATATTCTGTTATTTTCATCTTTGTGCATCGAGAACGATGTAATTTATTCAAAAATAATATTGCTTAGTGATCATCAATATATAATAATTAGTTGTATTTCATAGAAATAATTATGATTTTCTTATTTTTATCATAGAGTGAATGGGTGAATTATTCAACTTCACAAAATAAATCCATTATAGAAAAAATAAACAATTTAAAAATGCCAATGCTTCTTAGATATTTTTGCAGAGAAAAAAAAGTGTTTAGAAATGTGCACTTTTTGTTCTTTCTTAAATAGATTGTCGTCGTGTTAAGATCTTTTTTTGAATGAATAACTCGCACTTATCGTTGGTGTATTAAAAAAAAAACAACATTTAATAAAATAATAATTTATTTGTGGATTACAAGTTGTAACTTGAATAAGCAAAGTGTACAAGTTGCAACAAAAAAATGAGATGAATAATTTTAAAATGAAGGATTAACAGTACTTGGTATAATCATTTTGCAATAATTTCATGATTGATATATTAATGATGTATTTTTTTTAATAGTATCATTTAATAGTTGGTAATGAGAATGTTCAATGCTGTAATGAAATAAGGTATATAATGACATGGAAATTGCAACTTGTAAATAATATATAAATACATTTTTAAATATAACCATACATTTTTCCTTGTACTAATGCAAATTTTGAATGTTGAAGATGATCTTCTCTACATCAATGGTTCATTTTCTTCCACAAAAGCATAAACTGTCTGCTTATGTTTACAAGAGCCTTAATTCAGTAATTAATTAATTCAGATGCAATTTCTTGTATGAACACAAAGAAAAGGTGGGAGTGAGACTATCGTCATGAATGAATTAAGAGTTTTGCTAATATCAGCTGCTTGTTTATATTGCCGAAAATGTATACTTCAGAGGGAAAAGTTAACACCACAACAACCTATTGAATAAGGAACAAAAAAGGGAAAAAGTATTCGCAACAACCCTTTTTTCCTTTCTCTAATTTCTAAACTTAGTTTTTTCTTTACAAAAATCCCATACGTAACCATAAATCTTTCTCCCGCTTTCCCCTTGTACTCTCCAAAAATCCCATACATACAGGAATCTCTGAAACTCACTCCTTCGCCCTCATATTATACACAACTTATCCCGATTTCCACATTCTGGAAGTTGATCAAACACCCTCGAAACGACCCACCCTAAAGCCTCTAAGCAATTCTTGTGTATGTATTAAAGTACATATTATTATGTACTCGTATTTGAAAATGAAAAGTGAAGGAAGAACTGGATCTCACTGACTTAATTGTAAATGCATTCCCTAACTATTCAATTATCACTGATAAAAAACTCTTGAATCTACATCAACCGTGTACATAATGCTGAATAATTTTACAGTATAGTAATTATTTATATATCTTTTCTGCATTAAATTTATTTATTTATTTTTCTCAGCCAGACTGTACTTTCAAAATGATGATTAGTATGAAGAAATAATATTTTTAAAAAATCGGGGAAACCTTAGTACATGTCCATAAATCTAACTACATACTTGTGGTCGAGAATCTAAAATTGCTTCCCAGGTATCCGTCTGTATTAGTGATACAGATTGAAATTGGTCTAAAGACACATTTTGAAATTTTAATGGTCTCGTCTCGATCTCCGTTGCTGAAAGTCTTAGGCCCCATCCACATTAAAAAAGTTTTCTCAGGGCTATAAATCGTAAATATTTTCAGTTTGTAAAAAAAAAAAATAGCATGGTAACCTTCAAACATTTTGGAGAATGTGAGAGAGGAGAGCGGCTCAGACATTTAAATTATATAAGACGGGAACAGCTGTGAAATGAACACAAATCACACTACTGATGTAATAAGGAAAATAGGCGGGAATTACTCTGTTTAAATCATTAATGAACACACACACTATAACTGAGTATCAGGTGTCTTATAGATATACATGTAAATTCTATGCACTGCGTGAATTTAAGTAAATGAAACCCCCCCAAAAATTTACAATTTGAAGAAGGTTTTATGGAAAACCATTCCAACTGTCATGACTTTTAATTAGATTGGCTAAAAACTGATATGAGTTAAAAGCAATACCGAGTGGTACAGATATAATTTTAAAATTCAAGAAGATAAAATTTATGACTTAACAATATAATTTCCATAAAATTGATACAATAAATAGATGTGTCTGAGCTCTCAAAACCCTTAATGTAGCTGCACTTAGCCGAAATGATGGCTTCGAAGCGGTAGAAAATGGCATGGCCCCCACTGTGGATGTAGCACTCTGTCTTGGCGGCTGGCTGACAGTGGCTTTGTGGGCCTCAGTGTTTGGATGACGAATATTGAAGGCCTTCTCCTTGACATATACCAAAAGATGTTGTCGACGGTGTTGACATCAGGGATGTACGGGTGCCAAAAGTGTCAAAAAAGAACTCATTCACACATTCAAAACTCATTCAAAAGAGTCTTTCAACGGAAGAGATGGCTATATTTCGTCGCTAGTATCAAAAGTGGCCTCTCCACCCTCACAAGGCTCTTTCAATCCACTTTTTGATAGCTCTCTAGACAGACTGGTGTGAAACCCCAAGATCTCTTGCATGGACCGTCATGGACTTGAGCGTATTGGCCTGGGCTGTTTTCTTTCCCTCCTCCGTCCAGTTTAGCCTTTTTGATAGAGACCATCTTCCTTACCAACGTTTCAGACTTGCTGACGGTTTAGACGTTTGTCCTGAAGATGCCCAAGTTCTTGGAGTGAGCGAATGGAAATTCGTCGATTACATTCAAGTGTGATTTTCTCGATTTGTAAGTAACCTAGAGAGCTCAGGCTTATTTTGTTTTGTAACTAATTGTTTATGCTTTAATATATCAAAATATGAATTAATTTCAATCAATCAACCTTAATTAATTATTGAATTAAGAATTGTTCAGACTTCACTAGGCCACCCTGTAAATATTAGTATATATGGAGTTATTAATAATAATTATATACAATTGTTATCATTTCATTATTCTGATTAATCCTTCAGTGAAGTCCAACAATTGCATTTTACAAGTTGCACAAACTCCCAGTCATAATTTAAAAAAATAGTGAATATGATAGATGATTCTATTTGAAAGATCATATCAGAGCCAAATAAAATCTCATGAATTAGGTGTACGATTAAGATCTGGGATGTCAAACGTAAAGCCCTTAGGTCAGATATTTCTCTTAGTATGGGAATAAATATAAATGATTAGAAAATACCTGATTCTAAATGAACATTTCTGTTCATGAATTGAAAAATGAAAAAAAATAAATATCCAAAACAAGGTTCAAATTTTTTAATAAGGATATAAGACGGCCTAATTTTGAAAGGTGCTTCAAGATATGAAGCATGTTATGTCCCAAAAACAAATATAATAATATGTATTTACATAAACTGCTATTAATAATTGTGTTATTATTTGTAACTAATTTGTGCAATATGCCTGTGGTTGTTAAAACGTCATCAGTCTCTTTATAATTACGTATTCAAATTAAAAAAAACATGATAGAACCTTCTGTTCATTCTAAAGTCCTTTTTTTTCTTGGTTTCTTAACCTTACATATAAAGTTGTGAATTCCATGCATTATCTTGTGAGCAAGTGTTTTCACGTTGGCAATATGAACATTGTTTTGTATTTTGCAAAGATGTCATGATTATTCTTTAATTCTTTAACTGAGAAAATATAATGATAAACTGAGTGTGTACATTAAGAGTAGCACTGAGGGTTTGTTCGGGGGTTATAAATAGATTTTTAAATCTCAGAGGATTGGCTTGGGATTTATGAGTATCAGTCCCTATTAAGCTCAGAGTATACTTGAGGATCAAATATTGGAATAATTCCTGACTTGTTACTGCTTGATACGGAATGAAACTAATGTGATTTTCCCACAACTCACATCACCTCGTAGATAATTTAATTAAACGTCATAACATATTAGCTTATCTCTTCTAAAAAATGAAAGATAATTATGTTAATTTTCTGTTTTATTTTTTTACATACTAAAAGTACTTAGAATTTACAGCAATACCTATTACGGCGCGTATCAAATTTCAGGTAAATTTTTGTTTGAATCCTTGAACTGAGCAATTTAGGAATTTTTAGGGTAAAAAAATTCATGGTTGCTACTGCAAAGGATCATCCAATATATTTTTTTTAAATTGCGAATTTCTTATTTATGACTTTTCAGTTGTGGTACGAACGTATTGCCTCATCAAAATTATGATAAAATCGTTATTATTTTTTTATATCAGTAAACAATGTCAGTCAGATATTTTAAATTTAAAAAAAATACAAATTATTAATTTCGAACTAAAAATTCAAAATTATAGAATTATAATAATACCTTCGATTCTGACCGACTTTCTGAAAAAACAAAACATTTTAATTATTAAAAACGTACAAACATAGGATCAACACAAAAAGTGTTAAAACCAGATGTCAAAAGCATTAAACAATTTTAATAAACAACAGTGAAAAGAGTAGGTCAGTTTGTAAACTTTAAAAAATTATAAATGTACTCTAGAATTTCCAAACTCTCGATTAAATAATCCCTATTGTGGTTTGTAAAAAAAAATTGTATACCTTCCAGATATTACAAAATTCGGACTATATAGCAATTTAGTAGGCTTATATGTATTGTTTAAAGAAATAAACAAATTAGACACGACTGAAAGTACTTTATCGTATATTCTAAAGATCCACAATCTATATACTATGAGTCCTAGTATGATTCTATGAATGAAGATCCTTAATGATGAAAATCCCCGTTCCATGGACCAGTACTAAGACTAGACTAGATCAATTAAATGTGGACAAACACAACATTACAAATAAATATACTTATCAGCAGAATTTAACATATATTGCAATCAAAAATTGATGAAAGAGATGTACATTATCTTTAAGAGTCTAGATTCATACTTTTTTTGTTTTCCAATGACAAAAGGACTCTACATGTACTGTAGGGTGTTTTAAATTTTTTTTTCGAATTCGATTACAAATATTTCGGGATAGTTGTCATGTAGTAAGATCATAACCTATGCAAAATTTCAATTCTCTACGATCTCATCTTTAGATAGCACATCTCGGTCAAATTTTGAAAGGAGACAAAAATGATTTATTCTTTCACTAAAGATTAAAGTACATCATTAATCATCATTTTGCATCAGTTAACTATGATACACATTATTCTAACATATAAAAACATTATTAAAGTTTTTTTTTAAAACTATCCTGTAGAACAAAAAGAAAGAAAATTATTATAAAATTTGATTTTTCCTTTCTGTAAGCGGATCAAAAACTTTTAGAAAAAAAAACTTTTTCAACACTTTTTATAAGTTAAAAAAATGTCAATCAAAAATATTATATACAAAATAACTAAGAATATCTTCTTACTATTTTATTTCATTAAGTAAAGAGTTTTTGCCTTTCTTTCATAATTTGATCGAGATGTGTGCCCTATAAAGTAGGACAATGCAATTTTGCATAGGTAATATTACAACTTTTCCGAACAAAGTGTAATTGAAATTCGAAAAAATTTGAAAGTCAAACTGCTCTTGAAAATAAAGTGCTACACAAAAACTACAAACTAGTTTAGAAATATAAAGTATATGACGTCACTCAATACCCTCTCTTTAGAGCGGGAACAAAATTACTAAGAATATATTTACAAGGTACCCTAAAAAATATGTCTCACTTTAAGGTCAACTTTGCAAAAGAAACACAAAAAAAAAAAAAACAGAATATGGCAACAACTTACTTTTGACCTTTTGAATATATTATTTAATTTATTGACTATATATTTTCGGAGGATTTCTGCCTTTGTTGTAAAATTTTAACTTTTAGCTTTTTGTCTTACCTCATGTCTCAAGAAATAAAATTTTCGTTTTCTTCATAAACTAAATCCAGGGCTGTGTTGTTATTCTTGGAAAAACCACATTCATATATATGAAATTGATTTAAATATGTATATCTTTCTTTCTCCACCTTTTAATAAGAGGGTAGATGATGTCGTTTGTGCTCCACCTAAAAACACACACACAAAAAAAAAAACGAATATTACACATGGGTTTTGTTAACAAAAAAAAAAATTAAAACTTATGAATAAATTTTGTATATAGAGTCAAAAAGAAAAGAAGGTCGACTCTATTAATATGTTCTCCTTCCTTAATTTTCAGGTTAACTTAAATTAAAAAAGTCTACCTAATCAATATAATTCATTAATTATTCTGTAAAAGTCATTAATTTTTTATTTTTTAATGATCTTGGAAATATATAAAAAGTTAATCATCAAAATGGTTGACGAACTTAAACTAAGAAAATGAAGGAAATATATTTTGTATATAACATAGGATTACCTACAACCTATATATGTAAATATACATAGCCAAATCGTGATTTGGCCATTAGTCCCTCAAATAAAAAGGAGTATGTATGTAAAAATAATTGAAGACGACTACGCCTGTGCTACTAGTAAGGAAAAATCCTATCCCATAAGAGAATCCATTCTTTACAGAACGGGAACCCAAAACATAAAGTAACATTAAACTTGGATTCTATCACCATTATTTCTAATTATAAAGGTTCATAAAGCAAACAAAAGGACAGCTGAAACAAAAATAAACGAGTTTTGTTTACATTCCATGTCTCTAAGTTTAAAAACCTCGAAACAACTACAAAAAAGGCTAAGTATGTGCAATATTCTCGGACCCAGTGTCCGTTCCGAATAGGTTACGTAGGCTTTTGGCATCTTCATCCGGAACAAAGAACCAACCTTATTCTGCAAGAATATGAATGACTTCTGTCCTGTCTCCATGTGGCCCTCCTCTGGACATGACCTTAACCCCACGGACTAAACAGTTTGGGAGGTCTTGGTCAAAAATGTATCCTGCTCCTCTCATCTAAATTTGAATACGTTCCAAGCTACTCCAAGGAGAGTCTTCTATCAAAGTTACCAGGATATACTTGTATGTTGGAAACTTTGAGCAAGCGAGGATTTTGCAAATTTTCACATCTCTATAAATGAGAGTGGATGGTAGTTATGTATCAATATCACCAATTAAATCCTTGTTATAGTACCAGAAAAAAAACCAAGACTTTGAGAGATTGAGACTAAGAAAAAAATATGGATGTCCCGTCTCTTAGAGTAACCATATTTTTTATTAACTATAGTACCCGGCATTGCTCTGAGTAATTAAGCGTTAGTTTAAAAAAATATTGCTTTACATAATATAGAAAATAACTAACCAAAAAATCCGGAGAGTCACTCTCTGTTTCTTCATGAGCAAAATCACACATGACTATTCAGTACTTAAATCAGTTCATATGACTTGCTTTGCCCTCATCAATGAAAGAATTATAATGAGAATAACAATTCTTATGTTTGAATGACTGATGAGTACTTTAATCTCTACAGGGCTTACTAATAAAAACAGATAATATTTGTTTGAAGAGACCAGCGTTCACATTAAATTCAAATCTTAACATATATTATACATTCGAGACAAATAACAGAAATAAATAGAAAGAGTGCTCTTGCTATACGTGCACACGCCTGCAATATTCCATTAATACGACCTCATTATTATTTCTTATATCAAAAATATTTCTATAATTTACATCAGGGAGCACTATATCCTCGTTTTCGTATAAACAGAACTTCATACAGACAGACAAATTTGGCCTTATTATCATAGACGACCATTTCATGAGGTAATTTTACACTCATCACGATTACGACTTTTCAACAGAGAAAGGCTCTTTTAACATCTCTACCCATCTCTTCAAAGAAAGATGTCATATTTATTCTTACAAGTAATTGTCAAGGTTACCATATAAATTAAAATATAAAATGCATGACGTTGACACATCACGATTTGTCAATTCGATAAAGGACATGAACTCATATGGTTATATGGGCTTATAAAGAGACTTCAACTGTTGCTTGCTATCAAGATCGATCCTACAAATAAATCTGTAGACTTTTTTCTTATTTTAATAGTTTGTTTTTATATAAAGAAGATATCAAACATATTATATTGTATTGATAATGAATATGCAAATTAAAGAACTCTTTTTCTTAAAAAACACACACACACACAAATGAAAAAAATTGCATCAGAGATCATATCTTAATGCTCACCATGTATACATATATGTATCCTTTTATTGAAATATGAGTTTAAATATCTACAAACATTACAGGTCTTTCAATCAATAAACAGCGTTTGCTTGTACCTATTCATATCTAAAATTGAAAACCAATCAATTAATTAGGTATGATTCCAGGTTATTCCCGAGTTCATCAATGTTAAAAATACCAGCATTTTGGAGCAACGTAGCTCAGCAAATAAAGTACTCAGGACTGTAGGTTTGATACTCGGTCACTTCTAAAAAAGAAGTTCTACATATGTATAATTGTAAAAAAAAATGGCATTGGAACAGCGCGATACTTTTTGTTGTTGGAATAGGGATTATTTTGGAAGAGAGAATATCAAAACATAAATTAATCACAAGTGGATACAAGATGAAGATTTATACTGAGGATTTTTTAGAGAGTTGTAAGAGTAATTCCTTATCTTAGTTGGTGTAGAATTCAGGATCCAATATTAAAGGAATATCTACCTATATCATTGTTAGATACTGAGTTAGATTTGTGTTTATTTTTTTCATTTTATAGCTGCTCGCAGCTAATTTAATGAAATTGAATGACAGCTAGTCAATATAAGTTTAATACTAGTTGTCACTCTAATATATTCCATATATTAATTAGCTTATAATAGAACATGCGTACTAAATATTTAGATATTTTGGCATTACAAATGAGCTAAATTGAGGATTGACACCATTGTCATTTTTACTTGCCCAAAATGCACGGATAAAAATAGCACTGCTATCATTTATTATTAAAAGACCCAGTTCTAACCAAGATCGAAATTAAATTACTCGTATACCCCCGATTAAAAAAATACCAGAAAACCATCGTTACTGAATTAAATCCGGTATGAAAAGAACACACTCAGGCTATAACACCTAAGATCTTTTGTGTTGTTAGGGAAGTATAAGTGTAATTCTTGGATATACTCGGGGTAGAATTGATTATCGACCTTGGAGTAACTGTTGATTATGTCTTTTCTTGATAGTGAGTGATACTTGTGTTTATTTCCTTCAGATAACAGCTAAACTGATATCTTCTCAAATACTCTTAAAATTGTCAGGGTGGCATGTTCATTTTCGGTTTCTATCATTTTTAATTACTGAAAATGCTTTGGATCTACAGCCCCATGTATAAATATATGTAGGGATGAAAATTGTTTGTATTTTTTAGTTTATTCTTTGTCCCCCTCCTCTCTCGTCAGAGTTGATTGTAGATGATCTAATGAGACGTCATAATAGACAAGGTGCTCCCTCCAAAGGATTTATCAAATTGTACGGCTCACCATGATGATTTTCATTTCTTTTATTTTTAACATGCCAAAATACAGACTATTTTCAGGACTATATTTATGGTTGTAAGTCCCAAGTTTTTTTTATTTTAATACCAGGACTGTATTTGTTGCTGTTATCATTATTTTTTCACCCTTGACGAGTGAACATATAAATATACAGTGTAACCAAAGGTGTGTGTGCGCTCACGTATGATTGCGAGTAACACAGAGGGAGGTTTATGCGTGTACATAAGTCTTTGTTGGATTTATATTAGTATTGAAGATCAAAAAGGCGTCATTCCTGGATATATCATTGGTAAATACGGAGTGGGATTTGTATTATTTCCTTCCTTTAATTGCTTCACGCAGCAAATCTAATAAAACTCCATGACAACGAAGTTACTCTCTTCCTAAACATTCTTCAAATTTCAGGGTTACTTATTCATTACTCAGTTGCTATTTTTTATCATAACCTCAAATTTTAAACGACTCTATCCGAAATCCATCTCTAGAGAACTAACTCCTCTTCTCGTCACTTTAAAAACAACATACTGAGGCTTCAAACAAAATTTTTTGAATGAACTATAAGTTATTGATGATTTGAAATATGTGTATGTGGATGAAAAGGAATGATGAACGAAATACATTGTTTGAAGAACAAAAACAAAGAGATGAGCAGCACACCCATTTAAGTAAATAATTACCCAAAATAATTATCATAATACATTCATGATTATTATAAATATCCATAGAAAAAATATCTTGTATAATAAGTATTATAATTTTTACTCGATATATATATTTATGTAATTTGAAGCCACACCTATATAAGTATGGTTTGAGATAATACGTATATTTACATAGGCAAGGAATTGTCTCTCAAATAATATCCTCAAACGAAAACAAAAAAAAAAAAAAAACCTCTAAAACATCCCATCTAATCATATTAAAAATATAATACATAAGACACGTCGTTACCTTTAGTGTATCTCGCAACCTTTCCCCCGAAAGAAACAGAAAATAGGTAAAAATCCGTTCTATTCAATAATTGTTAAGAATTGATCACAGCTTAATAAAAACTAATTCAGACAATCAACGTTCAGAACATTAATTATGAGAAAATAAGGAAAAAATCTTCAACAAACAAAATACATCGTATATTGTTGTGTTTCGAGAGATCCCTCAGTAAAGGGGACACTCGTCAACCAAGTTGCCACTTAGGGGGAAGGTGTGAGGTATAAAACAGTGTGTGTCCTTGTTGAAACAGAGAGGATTACTTAAAACCAAGTAAAGCTGAATGATATACCAAGATTGCATAAATGACTTCATTGGTAACAGGGGAGAATATTTCAATAAATAAATAAAGAACTGACCTTTTTCTTCCTCTCCTTAATTTTGACAGATCTACATACAACATTGACGAAAAACGTGAAATTATAAATACAAATATTTATACAGTGAATAAGTTTTAGATTATCTCTTGGTTTAATTTTTTTTTGGCTCCAAATAAAGTATCGTTTCTAGAGCTTTCCATAGAGGTGTGACACGTTTCAGTAGCCAAAGCAAAAACATCAAAGAACAAGAGTCCTTGATTTACTCTGCGCGGATGTTGATTTTAAGACGATTAAGGACGTAGTCAGTGTCTCGAAAAGTACGTATTTTCGTAGCCAACGGGATGTCTGGGCTAGAAAATGGGGGTGAATGCAAGGGTGTCCACAGGATTATAGATATATATAAAAA
Organism: Lepeophtheirus salmonis; assembly: GCF_016086655.4. Taxonomy (NCBI): domain Eukaryota; kingdom Metazoa; phylum Arthropoda; class Copepoda; order Siphonostomatoida; family Caligidae; genus Lepeophtheirus; species Lepeophtheirus salmonis. Next base: position 536,298 of record NC_052138.2, read on the forward strand.
ATTTTTTTGTTCCTCTTGGTTCTTTTGATAATTTTTTTTTTTAGAAAAGAATGGCTTAAAAAAAAATTTATCTTGGTTTTTTTTTAATCAATTTTTTTCCTTCAGAGCGATAATTTTTCAAAAATTCCATCGTTAGGGAGGGATACAGGCCCTCCTGGCCACATTCTGAAATCGTGGAATGATCTGGATTAAATAATCATTGAAATGTTAGATTTTGATCCAAGAGTGTCTATACGGACAAAGGGCCCAGAACTTTGAGTACATGAGGAGATAGTTCACAGCCATGTTTCCAATCCTGTATAGAAATGGTATGAACAAAGATCTTTGGAAAAAACAGGTTCTGAAAAAAAGGAGAAATGGCCTCCATCATCACTAGATTTAAATCTTTCAGGCTATTATTTTTTGTAGATTTGTTGAGGTTAGGGCTAGTGCAACACGTCATTCAAATGTTGATCCCTGAAGGCTTCCATTTCATAGGAATGAAACTCAATTGATCGGGAAGGAATACTCTGTCCCCACTATAGTTTACCGTCTCGTTTGGAGAAATATGTGTTAGCAAAAAGGCAAAACTTTAATCATTCAATTATTATGTAAGTTATATACCTATTTTTTTTTTAGAATTATCATTAGTTAGTTAACTACATTATGTCCGAGCTTTATTTCATTTGAAATCAATATATGAGGAGCATCTTGTATATGAAGAAACAATACTTATCAAAACTCCACAGTCTTCCCTAATCTTTTTGATCAATTAGATAAAAACTCCACCAATTTTCTATATGTATACATAAAAGTTATTTGTGCGACACAAATGATTTTTTTTTCTCTCCAACCAGTTATCTGATTAAAAAATAAAACCAAATTCTAAAAGCTAGATGGATTATGATTTACTTATAAAATTTATAGAATTTTATAAAATAAAATCACCTCCAGCCTCAATCGCAGTCCCTATATGAGGCCCAAAGTGCGAGCAGACCTTTGTCACTTGGTCCCTTGGCAAATCCTAGAATTCTTTCTTGATCTGACTCTTTGGTGTTGTAAGGTATTCTGCTGGTTTGTCATTCGATTACAGCTCACAAAAAAAATCCATCGAAATTATGATCCGGCAAGTTTGGAGGCCAAAAGTACGGCAAAATAAAGTCGTCAAAATTGTCTAGAAATCCATTTGATACTTTTTTTCAAGGTATGGTAGGGAGCAAGTCCTTTTGCCTCATCTAAGGCCTCCCATTGGTATTTATGTCGATCCAAGGCTCCCACTTCGTCTCTAGAACGTCCATTTAGGCATCTGTTTTGACCCTGAGGACTTGGGGAAACACACGAGGAGGCAGGACGTGGCTGCACATGATGAAAGGGGCCATCCTTGTAGTAGAAGGCCAACCTTCAGATGCTGTGGCTGTTGACCTTCTGGTCCTAGAAAAAGTTATGTTGTCGCTTCTGGCACGGATTCAAAGAAAGGCTTAATACCTTAAACAAATATTTGGGACAACCAACTCGTTAATTAATTCCATTTTTTCCAACTGGTACATGTTCGAACAAGCTATCTAACAACCAAAATCAGCTACCTAAGTGATTTGTTTGTCCAAGAGAGCGCACCAAAGTAACTACACATATTGCTTGCACACCCTGTTTTTGTAACTAACGTAAAAGTCGTTCGTTAATCGTTATGCAAATGTGCAAAAAAAAAAAAAAAAAAAAAAACTAGTTGAATTTATGAACCTTGTGTGCGTATTTAACGATTTCAATAGGGATTTCGAAAGGAACATGGAGAGGGGTAGTAGTGTAAACAAAAGATCTGTAGTTACGATTGTATCCAGGAAGGCAGGATATTTATTATAGACTACACACGTATATACAACAAAGATTTGAAACTCCTGTATTATCATTATCACTTGAATAGGAGTGTGCAATTACTTTGATAAGGATCTGACTTAATAATATCAGGCGCTTTTTTATGTATATTTTATATAGTTGTATATGAGAGGAACAAGTATAAAATCCCTTATACTTTTTAATATAGCATTTTTCTTAAAGTAATGTTCTTGAATGTGTATTGGAGATAATTTTTGATAAATCAATAACATAAATCATGAGCCTCTAGATACCTGGAATGAAGACGGCTTTTTCCATAATAAGTCATTTTTTCTTATATTATATACTGGAGTAAAATAAGGCCCAAATAAATTGAGTTTTAAATTTATAAAATTATAAAATTTCAACAAAAATTGGTCTTTCTCATATTTTTTTATCACAAATTTAAACAATTTTAAGTTAGTAAAATTAATAGTAAAAAACTTATTACTTACCACGGATATTGTTTAAATATGTTTATTGCCAAACGAGAAATGTATTGAAATAAAAATTATGCACAAGGGTGTATGTCTATAATAAAGTAAATAACATCTTTGACTCAAGTAATAAAAAAAGACAAATAAATTGATGTCGATAGACTTCCACCAATCTATAATTTCATGCATATGTCAACAGAAAAAATCGTTTAATTCTTGGTTCTAAATAATTTTACCCCCAACATTTTTGCCTCTTGAATATTTTTTGCCTATACATATAAACCGCCTTTTTTATGTACATATACTTTAGATTCAAACTCGACCTCTAATTTTTAAAGTTAGAAGATTCCTTTCTATTCTATCGAGCGAGTTTCTTACATTTCTTCAAGCCACAACTAGGACCAATACTCTGAGTAAGGTGTCACTAGTGAATGAGTACTTTCAAAATAAACAAAAGAACCCTTGTCGCCTTACTACCGGCACCGGAATGTATTTGATAGTGGAGGGTGGGTGGGTTGGAGGGACAGCAAATTATGTAATGGTGCCCGCAGGGTCTTTATGTAGGTGGGATGTTGGGCTATTTTGGACAATTTTGACGGAATGTTTTTTTTTGTTATAAATGACAAAAAACATTTGCGAAAAATTTAAAGTAATTACTTTAAAAAAAAAAAATAATTGCTTCATTTTTTCTAATGTTGATGTCCTATAGGCTGGCGTGGAGAAGAAGTAGCTGAAATTTTGAAGGAATACGTAAAGAAGACCTGTAAGGTTGTCAGCCATAGGATGGAGGCGATAGTGGAGGTTCAGGATAGATACATATTTTATATAAAATAAAATAAATATATAAAGTCTTATTGTCTAAATATTTGTGCTTTTTGAGAATCTTGATAATTCTTGATATAAACGATAAATTGGAACTATCTTAAAATTCAACCTGCTGGATAAAAATGGAATTTGGAGTGTATTTGTTAATATGAAAAAGTTAGATATGATATTAAACAATAAATTTATTCAACATGTCCTCCCTCAGCAGCCACCATCTTTTTCATCCTGCCCCTAAAGGATTGCATTCCATTCCCTCGTAATGGAGCCCTTCAGGGCTGCGATTCTCTTGTGGCTGACCTTGCACAACTCCCTCTTCAACTTCCCCTACCAGTAGTAATCACACGGATTGAGGTCGGGTGAGTTGGAGGGCCAGGTGTTGCGATCCCAGAAAGTGATGTCGTGGGAGTTGAAGAGGTTAGTGGTCGTCATGGTGATGTGTGCGGGCGCTGAGTCTTGTTGGAATATGAACTCCCTCCCAGCGGCCGTATCCTTCATCCAGGAGATGATGAACTCCTCCATGACTTCACAGTACCTTATCGCGTTAACCCTTTCCTTGGGATTGAAGAAGCAAGGAGGCATCACTTCACCGGTGCTGCAGATGACACCCAGGTTCATCGAGGAGGCCAGGAACTTTGTGGTGAAGACCGCAGGGACCTCTTCTCTCTCCTTGGCAAGCCACCTGTCATTCTGGACGTTGTAGCTTCTGTCGACAGTTCAGCTCTTCTCCTCGGAGAAGAAGATGATTCTTCCTCCATGGCTCTTCAGGTCATTGAGGAGACGCTTACTGTTGGTGAGCCTGGTGGCCTTCATGGATGCCGTGATGATGTGTTGTTTGGCCATTCGGTATGACCTGTGCCCGAGGTCCTCATTCACAGCCTTGGAGCCCAGCTGCTTGCTCACTCCACGGTTCTTGGCCAACCTGGACAAGGAAGTCCCCAGCAAAGCCTTGATGGACTTCCGGAGGCCTTCAAGGAAGCGGGGAGTGCGGATTTGGTCACTTCTCATGTTGTAGGCCTAGCAGCAGACCTTCCCCTCAAACTCCCAGGCATTGAAGACCCGGTACACCATGGTGTTGGGGTAGTTAAGAAGCTTGTAGATAGCAGAGGGCTTGTGTCCCGCGCGAGCCAATTCGAGGATGGTGTCTCTCCTTGCTTGTTCCATGATGACTATTGTTTGTTGTCAAAACAATTGTGGAGGAAGTTATAGTGTATTGCTCACGCAACCTTTTATATTAGTATGATTTAACCCCAAATATCCACATTATGGATTTGGATGAAGTTTAAAGTAGTTCCAATTTATCGTGGACACCCTGTAATCTTTGAAATTCGTTCACGATGTGCAGGGACAGACTGTAAGAGTAAGCTATTTTTAGATAAAAAAATATTAATTTTTCATCTTTGGGTGGCTTAATATTTAACATAAAATCACAAAAGAAATAGTATTCTTCAACCAATTATCTTTTGTTTATCTAAATAAATTATTATGATAATTAATCCTGTGGAGGTGTGATAAATTGTACTTAAAATTTGCAAAAATTCCCGGCATATTTACAAAAAGATTTAAATAGACTATATTTGAAAGGCCATATGCCACCATAAAGTATCATAAATCAAATGAAGAATCTAGACTAGATTATTCATGAGTTTCTTCATATACCTATATCGCAAAAAATTTAATATTTGCGTACATTACTGATCGAAAATGTAAATGAAATATTAGGGCTTTAAGAATAGAAAAATAAGTTATTTATTTTGCAATTAATTTTCTTTCATTCCTAATAATAAATTATTCTGTTAATTTCTTGAATGTGTTGCAAATTGCTCTAAATGATAGCAAAAATACCCTTGTTATTAGAGTTGTGTCCTTACAGTCCTGGGGACCGGTCCTTAGGACAGTCAGTACTATAACTGATTAAAAAAAAGTTGAGTGTAGTAATCAAGGACTAACCTTTATCAAGTTAAGAATAGATATGCGGGACTTAACTGGACGTCATTGCAGTTCTTAGTCCAAAATATGGATCGACAAAAGACTACTTCTTAATTGGAATAAAAATACTATGCTGCAAAGTCCTATAGCCTTTTTCAATATCTTCTGGCATAAATGTTTTTCTATTTTTTTATTAATCTCGTGCACGTGCCTTGCCGAAGCACTGGGAAGTACAAGGCCTCCAAGGAGCCCCAGTTACCCACCACTGTTCTAAACTATAGTCAACATTTTGAGGTATGACATAACATCTAAGAAATTTGATAAAAAAAGGGAATCGACGTAGCTCAATGAACAACGCGCTAGGGATAAATTTATCTCTTGAACTCAGTGTGCGTATGTTCGCTCCCCGGTTATTCCTTGAGATATATATATATATATATTATAGTTTGTACATATATATGGACTTCACACAACATTCCTATGACAGATGAAGTAAATATAATACTATAATGTTTACTTATACTTAATCAGTTTAACTCCATCTGACCAATTAAATGAACATAATAAAAAAAAAAACATCAGCGAGTGTAATTTTTACAACGTGGATTTTGTTCAACATTACTTTTGTGTTGATACGCTAAAATTATGCAAAAAAAAAAAAAATATATTCTTATATTTATAATTACAATAGTCATTCCTTGGATCACCTATTGTGTATGTTCCGTGGATATTTTATGTCTTCTTCATAAAATATAAAAAAAACAAAATAGAGATGTATATTTGTAGATATAATTCTCCACCCATTTGTAGATAGGTAGAAGGCAAGGCGAGATGCAGCTTTGAATATTGCAAAATATAACTGCACTTAAAAATAACAATAAAATATATGAAATATGAATTGTTTTTTGTTTGTTTGAGCAGGCTTATGAGTTGTAATATTTATTTAGTAACGCAAGTAATATCACAAATCAGCCGATCAAGACATATACGAAATAAATAAATAATATACTTTTGTAAATAATTTAGGAGCACCATAAGTAAATAAGAAACAAATCCTTATTTGCATATAATGAAGGTTAGGGTTATGTGTTTTTCAACTCTTTCCGCATAAATATAGGCTATATCGAAAAAATTGACCTAGAGTAAGAAAAAACGCTATGTAATGCTTCACATTTCATATATGCTTAGGTTGAACATTTTATTTAAAATTTAAAAGAAAAGGCAAATTGTCATTAAAGATGAAAATCAAGTAACAGATGGTCCATTGGAATCTAAATCAATAATAACTGAAGGTTGAATGATTTAAATTAATTCATATTTCGATATATTTAACAATTAGTTACAAAATAAAACAAACCTTAGCTCTCTAGCGGTGCGTACAGGTCGAGAAAATTACACTTGAACGTCATCCATGAATTCCCATTCGCGCACTCCAAGCAGTTGGGTGTCTCCAGGACCACCGTTTACGAAGTCAGCAGGTCCGAAACATTAGAGAGGAAGAAGGGCTATGTTAAAAAACCAAACTGGATCCGGAGGAGTTAAAGAAAACAGCAGAGGCCAATTCCCTTAAGTCCATACAAAAGATCCCGGGATATCATACCAGACTCTTCATAGAGCTATAAAAAAGTGGGCGAAAGGACCTTTTGGGGATGGAGAGGCCACTTTATAAGCCAGCAATGAAAGAAACCTTTTTTTGACTCCTTTGGCCCCCTACGGCCCTGATGCCAACCCCCATTTTTATGCAGGTCGAGAGAAGAGCCTGCAGTGTCCGTCAGCTAAAAACTGATGCCCTCGCAGCCACTATTAGCCATCTCCAAGACGCCATGACAGATGACTACATCTGTAGCCGTATGTTCGCCCTTCTGCCTCCCCCTGGAAGCCATCATTGTCGTAAAAGGCGGCCATACTAATGATTAACAGAGCTCGGACACACTTTTGTTTATAGTATTCATTTCATTGAAATTCTATTGTAAATTAAAAATCTTCTTGTAGAAGTTTGAAATTCAAAGTGTTCAGATTTTAATTGACAACTCGGTATTAATCCCTGACAGCTTTTGTGAATGAACCGTAATGGAAGTTCGAAAAAAGTTGAAATACAAACCTCCCTAATCTAAGTACTTATTATTATATTTAATGGTATGAGTACAGTACAACCCCACGTCGTCTTGAATTACATTTTTAGAAAAATTCACAAACACATAGGTACAAATAATATAGACATGGGAGACGCAGAAATAGTTAAATAAATACATTATTTGCAAAAAACAAAAATAATAATAAAATTGCGAGAGGTACTACATACGATTATATAAACCTGTTTACTTCGCAAATACTACATACATACATATATATGTGCAATAATAACATATATAGATACACTAAGGAATCGATATGATGAATAAATATTCGCGTGGATATTTTAATTATCACATCACAATATATACAAACTTTGTGGATTTTTTCCAAGAATAAGTTTAGATCGAGAGATAACATATAATATAATTTATTTCTTATCAATATTATTACGTTCCCTTTGTACAGTGATCCCTTGACATACGAGCAATTATTTTTGCAAAATATGATCATTATGAAGTTTATAATTACTCTGTTATTTCATCAATAATTAGGCTTCCTCTTATGGAAATATTTATTGTAACTTTCAACCTATTCTCCGTAAAGGAAAAGGAGTCGAAATTATTATGGCAGTTTGCATATTATTCCAAATTGATGGTACTATTTTTCATTTACTATCAATGAATTTTGTACCCCATAAAAACCACTATGTTTTATCCAACATATCAACATTCCGAATACTAAAAATGTCCGGTGATAGAAGTTGAAAATTGTCAATTGACAAAGAATTATGGGATTCTGACGGAGATGGAGGGCTGGGGTGATATCTTGGGATGAAAAATGTTAGGATTAAAGAAACCGAAAATTAACATATCACCCTGACAGTTTGAAGAATGTTTTGGAGTAGACCACTTCGTATTTAGCAATTACATTAGCAAAAATTAATATGATGTGAATCCTCAATTAGACATCAAGTACAATAAGGGACTCACGATAAGAAAGTAGTCGTGTAGCGAACTATATTTTGGTAAATTTTCATCATGTAGTCTTCGTTTTGCCACATGGTCAATGGTTTTGGTGTGACTTGAAGATGACTCGTATGAATATTTAGCAAATTAATCCAAACTGATGGTACTATTTTTCATTTAATATCAGGGAATGTTATACAGAATAACAGCCGCCTTGATATATAGTGATGAAAATTGTTAGCCTTTTGGAGAATTTAAACAATAAATAGTCTAAAAATCAAGATGATTACCCTGACAATTTGAATTTTTTTTTTTTTTGAAAGAGAGCAGCTATTATAACGTTTCATTAGATCAACATGGTAACCTTGACAATTTGTAGAAAGTTTTAGAGGAGAGTAGCTTGAATGTAATGACGTTTAATTAGATCAGTTACAAGCTGGGGGGGGGGATAAACAAGGACATAGCTAATAATTACTGATTTTGTCGATCCTCAATTCTACTTTCTTTCCAACAATGACTTATAATTATTACTCTGCTACAAAACTTCAGGGGTACTCTATGTCTTTTATGAGCACACTCAAATGTTAAATACGGTATTTTAATTAATTAATGATTTATTTATAGTTCTTTGTTGCGGAAAAAGAAGTTAAATAATAATGATAACAGCTTAAGAAAAGAAAATACACTCTTCAGTTTTCTAAAAAAAGTATTTTACAAATAACGTTTTTTAACAAAACAAAATTAAAAATATAATGAAAATTGAATAAGAATGAAATAATAGCAGTTTTTTTTTTGTATCAGAGGAGTTTATATATTTTTGCAAATCTGCCCTCGAGGTGCAAGCAGTATTCTGGAACGAATTGCTCTCGTATCTTGAAAAACCACTGAATAATTACGGCAACAAAAAAAAAGAAAAAAAAGAAGAAGAATATTCATTGGAAGAACGAAAAAATAAATTATGAACTATTTAAAATAATTTGATTTAAACATGCAAAATAAAATAACATGTAAATCATCTAGCATTATTTCATATATGGTGCATCAACATCAAATCAATCTTGAACGTAATAAAGAATAACATAAAATCCCTATTTATTTATTTACTTCATTCACATATTTGAATCAATTATAGGGTTTGTATTCAATTTGTATTTCATTTAATAGGGCTATGTTAGCCTTGATATGGCCTTTTTCTGGAATCCCAAATGTCTACTTCTTATTCTTTTATCGTGAGGATTTCTTTTGGCTTCTTTAAATTTACAGTACAGCACGAGGACATCATTCTGGCTTTTTTTAAATTTTCCTTTGATTGGTCAGACAGAGTTGCACTGATGTAAACATTTAAATATTACAATTACATCCTAGGTTCTATACAGGGTCATAACTCAAAAATTAGAATTCTCTTCGAGGCCTTCTAGGCTCAGTTCAAAAAGTCTTACAATTTTGTACTTGGAGACATTCGAAAGACCTTACAAAAAGCTACAATTGGATGTTTGTTTAGTTTTTGTGGGATCAAAAATGTCCGAACAAAAAGAAAAAGTGCAGAGGTTGTGCGATCCCCTCCGCGTAAAAGTTGATCTTTGACAGAAAGATCTTCAATGTGGACGCTGTTCTGAGCAGGAGAAATGATTGCATCTTGGCTAAATTAAGAACTCAAGTAGAGGAGCCTTCAGACCAAACATCCAGCTCAGGTCATGGTCCTCAGCGTTGCGTCCTCCGTATTTCTTGAAGGCCAACAAGAAAGTCAATACGGAAGTCTACTACACAGTCCTCATGTACCATGTCTTGTCATGGTTGAAGAGCACATTCCCCAGGGACAACGATGTGCTTACCCAAAATGGTGCCTGGCACATTCATTTAAGAAGGTGGAGCATTTCTGCACTGAAAACATGGTTGCCTTCTAGCTGACAGGCTTTTGGCCTTCGTGCTCACCCGACGTGAGCCCACTAGACTTGTCTGTTTGGTGCGTCTTGCAGGGAAAGACAAACAAGACTTCTCACCCAAATGTCGATACCTTGAAGGCTGTGATCACGGAGGAGGCGAACAATTTGTACTCATACTTCATCGTAACCAGCTGTGCTTTTGTTTGTGTCCGTTTTGAAGCCATCATTCAGAATGGAGGGGAACAAATTGGATACAAAGTGTAGAAAATAGTTGAATTATTAACTTTTGATTCAAAAATTTGTCATAAAATGGGCCAAGATAAAAATATGTAGAAGCGAAAACGGCTTTTAAAATTATGTAATTTTTGAGTCCTCACTCTATAAATTAAGTATATTTCCTTCTCTAGGAGCAACTGGAACGTGAACCTACGCACATTTTGTTCAAAATAATATTTTCTCCCGTGTACATTGTCCATCGAGCTACGTTTTTCCATTCCTGGTTTTCAAGTCACATATCTGAATTTAGGTACTCCTAAATGTAGATCTTTAATATTTGTCATTGATTATTAACGAAGCCCTGGATTCAATGTTTCAGACCGTGGTCTGGATCAAACAATACCTTAAGACCGAACCGAATGGATAAATTTGTTTTCAGACCGATTATCAACACTAGTAGATACATTGAGCCTTAATTATTAAATTGATTAGACCCCTCATAAAAATCATTAAAGGTCAAATTCCTTTTTTTTTTTTTTGTTCATTGGAGAGAATTAATTAATTTCAGCTGATACATAATTGAAATAAAATATAGAACAATTAGATAATAAAATTATAATTCAGGTTTCATGATACAAAAAGATATTTTACGAGTACATATATAAATGAACAAGTGATCTATTCTCTCAAAATATATAAATAAAGTCAATTAAATTAATTAAATGTGAATTCCATGATCATTAAGAACCGTGGGTGGTGAATGTGTGAGGAGAAATAGGGACAAGTATAATTATAATGATGCAAGAAAGGTGCTTTATTCTAAGGAGGTAATAAATCCTATTTTTTCATTTGCGAGTTGTAGGTACTTGAAGAATAGTAAGATTATATTCATAATACCGGGTGGTCCATTGCAATCTTAACACTTACTAATTCAATAATTAATTAATGTTGAGGGATTGAAATGAATTAATATTCCGATTTATTAAATCATAACCAATTAATTACACAACAAATAAAAACCTGAGTCGGTTAGCTAACGTACAAAACGAGAAAATACCACTTGAGCGTGATTGATGAATTTCCACTCGCGCACTACAAGCAGTTGGGTCTCTTCAAGAGCAACTTCTTAGTCTTCAGGCCAGTCCAATCCCCTCAAGTCCAAGAGATCTTGGAGTGTCAGGCCATACTGTCCAGAGAAATATCAAAAAAGTGGGTGGAAGAGTTTTGTGGTCCCCACTCTCGTTAAAACACAATGATCACGAATTTGTAATGAGTTTTTACATATTAAATCAAGTTTATAAGAATTTTTGGTCAGGGACATTTTAGGAGTAAAATAAAAATCAATAATCCACATGAAAATAAACTCATTCTCTCCAAAATAATATGCTAATTTTAAAAAAGGTTTTATATTTCCTATCCGGAGATATTCACTCATGAGAAAATGCATTTTAAATGTTAAAAATCACTTTCTTTTAAGGGTTTTGTTTTGGAAAGAATAACGCCTAGATTATTCATTGATTTTTAAGCTAAAAAAATTATTTAAAGTAAAAGTATTTGTTTGTTTTTCTTCCACATCAAAAATATATGCTTCTTGTTCAAACTTCAATAGTAACATCAATTTGAGTTTAATTTGTTGAAAGTAGAAATCGCAATTATAATAATTGTTGGCAATTGTACACAACTTAACATAAGATAACAAATTGAATTCCACCAATCAATGTTCTAAGCACTAATAAGGGGACATTTGTCGAAAAAACGATAGCTGGCAATCAAATTCAGTGTAAAATTTTGTTTGAGTCAATTACTTTTGTATACAAGCAAAACTTTCGGTGTTTTACATAGTTTTTTGGTTGCTAATAGTGGTTTTCAATCAATAATAACTATTTTTATTGCACCTATCACCCTTATTTTAAAAATGAGATATAAAAAAAAAGGCTGTTATTAATTAATTGTAAGCCATTTACGTTAAATTAATCAACTAATGGACTTTATTTAATTTTAAGGATATTTTCGGTTAACCTAAATAGTTAGATGTTAAAAAAACTAGGCTTATATCCGTCCTTAATATGAGACTCAAAATCTGACTCATCCTGTGTCCATTTTTTTCCTTTTTATCGGTTCGTGTGAAGCGTCCCAAATTTTAAAGCGCTCTCTATAGTGTCCATCATGCATTAAAGCTTCAATAAATTCCAAACAAATTAACATATGGCAATAAAACATATATTGTTTGAAAGAACAGTTTTGAGACCTTCCTTTTTACGTCACAGAACTTTTTGTAAACAATGCCAGTTGTGTGATGTCGTCGAAGAAGCATAGAGTGCTTGGTTTGCTCTATGCAGAAGTTGCTGTCTGTGAAGTGCTCAATAGTGTAGAAGTGAGCATGTCCCTTTTTTGAGGCTTTTGTGGCTGCTTGCATTTATGAACAGAAGCCGTGGAGTGAGGGCCACAATATAAAGTTATCTGAGAAGTTCATGAGGGTCATATTATTAACCCTCAGGGTGTGCTGTAAATTGCACTAGAAATAACAAAAATTGATAACAGAATGATAAATTGAAATATTTTATGGTTAAAAGGGGCCCTATCAAGACCAAATTCAGTATTTTAAATAAATTAAAGGTTCTAAACTATACCTAAAAATATTGAGTATCTTAATTTAAGTGACAAATTTGAACACAGGGCTTATTATTGAATCAAATATGTCTATGAAATATTGCAAGAATTTACTCTTTTGTTTAACTTTTTGTTCAAGATAGTTTTTATATTGACGCACCAAATATGTACATTTAAAATTGATCGGATGAAACAACCTCTTGTTATATTTATATACAAGTAAAATCAAGGGTTTATTCAATATCATTTCTCGCTCCTTGTTATAATATATTAAGAGTGTGATACTACTATAAAAGGAACGTGGTAGTACATCCTATGAAAGGGTGAATATTATTTATAATAGACAGGCATAGGTGCTTTGGTATTATATGCATAGCCTTTACATTGATAAGATGAAGAAGTACTTATTGTTAAAAAAAAGTTATGTATGAAAGGATTGTTCCTTCGCAGCTGATTAGGAAAATCATCAAAAGCTGCCTCGTCACCATCTCTTAAAAAGAAATTGTTATCTATGCCCATATATGTGCATAAGACTATGAAACCCTCTGGGATCATTTTCAAAGAGTGAGTCATCAATAATTTGTTTAAACAGAGGTCAATTAGTGAAAGAGTCTTCCCTCACACGATGTGAATCTCTCAATCTGTCTTCCTTTCTACAAAATAAATAAATAAATGAAAGAATCTCAAAAGTAACTAATTCTTCTATTGATATCCGCCATTTTGAGGGCCTAAACAACCAAGCTTTATACAAATAAAAGCAGTTTTCTCATCAATATTCCCAAGACGGAAATAGTAATATCTATATTCTAAAGAATAGATTCCCAGTAATCCAAATATGAGTCATGGGAATAACTAATGGATCCAAGAACGGTACTGAGTATAATTTATTAGAAGGGCCGGCTCTTGTGTCCGGTTTGGACGCATTTTGAAAATTTAGGATCAGATGAGACGTTAAAACATACAAAACATCCCTTGATAACACTGTGTCTAATATTTGTTAGTAGTTTACTAAAAATTAGTTAAGCAATAAGAAAATTGTAGAACAAACACAGAAAATTTATTAAGTAACTCTTTTTCTTTCAGGTGACGTCATTGGGGTCACTTTTTTCTGCACATTTAATAATTAAAAAGTAACAAATTTAGTCCTTACAATTTTGTTTTTTCCATTAATTCCTCATGATTTTATGTTATATATATTTAGATCTTCCGATTATGCTCTATCGTTATATTCCTGTATTTGGGGTCCCAAATACGTTATGCGAGTTAATTTTCATTGAGAACTGAAAATCGTTGTTGACTAACCTTATTATTTGTTCAAATTGATATTCCCTTTGAATTTTGAAATTAAAACATGTTATGTTTATTACAATAAAAAACATTTAATGGCTTTTATGAAGCAATATCAGTTATTTCTCCTTCTTTATGATCCAGAATGTGTCAAAAGAAGAGACAGTTGACTTTAACCACGTAGAAGACTCAGAGGTCGGGTCATAATTAACTGCCAGCAAGCTAGTCGCTTCTTCATCTGGTACATCCTGGATCGTGAAGAAGTGTAAATCACCACTCTCCTACCAGATTATGCTGGTTTGAAATAATAATCCATCATGTCGAATATTAATTAATAAGGCAGACGAGAGAAGTATTGAGGACTTCTTTCACTCGAATTTATAGTAAAAAACATATTTCGCTTTCAAAATTAAACATAGTTTCTAACCAAAAATAAACAATAACGACGTAATATGACACATACCAAATTTTGCCTAATTTTGTCGTATGTATTTGGTTTTTCTTCTAAAAAATAGTAATTACGTATCAATTTATCAGAATGAAAGAGCCTGCATATTTTTAGTCCTATGGAATAAGTTTCCATCCTAACATAGGGGATCAGTTATGAAGTTATTTGAATTTAGAAATTAATTCTTTTTCACTTGCAAATTAAAATTCATGTTTGAAGAATTAAGGCGAAATATCCTTGAGACAAAATTGCTTTAAGGTGAAGGTACCAGACAGCCATAATTCATAATTATAATGATTTGAAGGGAGAAGATCAAGGGTGCCACGCGTTCTTTTACCTCCATAACTCTGGGTATTAATATGAAGAGTACGTACTTTTCAATAATATGCCTCATTTCTAATTATAATGATTACCTATACGTTTATTATAACAAGGGGAATTAAAACAATAGATTGGGCGTATCTACTAAACGTAATACTCAAATGGTCAGTTAAGTTTTCCCTCCATGGCCGAAATTGCTCGTAATTGTATGTCTGTATGTATTGATTTTTATCTCTCTAATAAAATTATAACTATTATTAATATTGGAAAGAAGATTAGATTTGAAGGGATGAAGCTTCTTGGATCTACATAAATGATCTTGACTATTTATATCTATTCTATAGCACTGATTCAATTAATTATATATCATATATGGAATGATATTGTTCCATGCTATGGACTATGTTCAAGAGACCTCAAGTTCAAGTCGGCTCAAAAGTCTTTTCTTGCAAGTTTAATAACTCCTTCTTGAATATCACCATTGAATCCTGCTCGAGTCCTCAGATTTCTTTTCAGCTCATTTTAAAATCATATATAAGTACCCATAGGGTCCATAGTATTAAAGCATTTCTTGAAGTATATAAATATGAACTAGCTGTTGAGTCCATTTCGAGTAGAATGTTTTAGCCTTCGAGCTCAACTCAAACCGTGAGTCTTTAATTATGGTATTTTGTTGAGTAGCAAATCTTAAGAATATGGAGTCGTGTCCAAGTACAAGAGATGGGGACATTGACTCCAGACTAGCAACTCGATTCAATCAAACAATCAAAGCCTTAGAATCGAAAGCTAACACTCGAGACTCGACTCAGAATTCTTTTAATTTTTTTACTGTATATAAGGTACTCTTTAGAGGAAAAATAGGACGGATTCTTATTTAAAATTAAATATTTGTGTACCCAAACTTTCAGGTCCAGTTCTTAAACAAAAATAGAATATAATTTTACCCGAAGTTTGGACCTAAATATAATAGGATCCGGATTATTGTTACATTTTTATTACTTACTTATGCAGTTACTGAATATTGAGTTATTAGTAGAATTATTGTTCTAATAAGATAGGAAACGTCGTTATTTTTATTATTTTTCTTGCAACAGAAAAAAAACTCAATGTTAGTTTTCCAAATATATAATTATTTTTTAATTATCCTTCATAAGAATCGACAGCTGACAACAAAATACAGTGTACAAATTGGTGTTGGTGAGATAACACCCTGTAGAACAACCTCACAATGTTGTATTTTTTTATTATAATGTTGTTCCAATCACTAATCAAGATAAATATAAATGGTTCATCTGAGCTTCTGACCCTTTTATTCTGTTTGTTTTCGATTGAGAGGTTGCGAGATACAATAAGGGTAACAACTAGTCTAATATTAAATATTAATAATTTTACAAAAAAAAAAATTAATATCTTTTTTTATAACTACAATTAAGTAATAAGCAATACACTAGGCTTTTTAAGATCTGGAACATCCCTGGGATGTTTTATTATTTGTTCGTAAAAGTCCAAGTAACCTAGGCCAGTTCGGATCTTGAATATTTTAGGAATATACAAGTTTGCTTATATCGTACCCAGGTACTTCAGATCCGTCTTCAAGACCCATTCTATCTCTACGTAAAAGTAAAGTTTATTTTTTAAAGACATGAGGCTTGACTAGGACTTGGAGTATGAGGACTTTTCCCCATCTCTATTATTAGAAATAAGGGACTCACTAGATAAATGAGAGAACTTTATCAACGTATTCCTTGACAGAGCATGCTTGAAAAATATATAGACGTATCTTTTGATTATTAAACCATGAAACAGTCCATTAATTATGACAAATTAGTCATTTTTTATATTTAACTTATATAAAATTTATATTAAACCATCATTACAAGAAAGAATGAACCTTCTCCGTTCTAAAAGACCAAAAGAGTAATGGGATTTTAATGTTATATACAGATAACCCAAACGTAGAAAAAATAAACTTAATTTGACCCATCAATAAATAACAAACAGTTATATACCCTCATTTGTCTCGAAAAGAATTCCAATTAACAATAATTTACTCCTTTTTTTTGGATTCATAGTTTTTCAAATGATTATAATTTGGGTGTGTGTTATGAACTGAGTTTTTAATTACTTTTTAACAAGAACTCTTAAAAAGTTTATTTAAAAATAGTTATGTATTTTTAAATAAACTTTTTTAGAGTTTGAATACCTTTGGAAAAATATATTAATAAAAGAGGAAGACTCTTTTTGTAGTTTCATGTGGAAAGGTTTTTTTATTTTCAAAAGCTGTTATCAATATATTGAGAACAGGTAAGTATAAAGTAATCACAGGTCTGTAAAAGACGAAAAATAACACAAATGATTTGCTGTGGAGATATAAGTGTAAGTCCTTGTTGGACTCGCTGTAGAATTGCAAATCGACATCGGAGTAATTTGTACATAGATCATTGCTAGATACCGAGTGGGGATTTGTGTTTATAGGTCTTGAGAGCTAACTAATGAAATATTATGACAGCTAAGCTTCTCTTCTCCAAAACTTTGTTCAAAATCTTAGGATGACCACATTAATTTACTGTTTCTTAAATGTTTTATACATCACTGACAATATAAGTATATCCAGCAACATAGCCATATATGACTTCAAAAATTTATAAATGAATATTAAGATATACAAATGCAGAGAGGAGAAATCAGTGCTTAATCATTCAGTCAGAGACGACAGGCCAGGTGATTTATACAAACGTACATTATAGGTATATAAGTATATAGACATAAAAAGATGAAGTCATAAAATAAAATAAATTTTTTATCAACGCCCATTTTATATATTAGCAAGCTCACTAATCATTTGAGTGAAATATGTATTGTATATCCTTCTTGAATATTAAATAGATATGTGCTGCGTCAACATTCAAAAATCTTGAACAATTATAAAGAAGTGATAATTTATTTACAGGGGCGTCTGCAGGGGGTGGCTGGAGGGGCTTCACCCCCCCCACCAAACATCCAAATTTTTGAATAAGTTTAATTTTTCAATTTTCTTTCTATAAAATTTAATTTTCTATGAATAGTCATGGATTTTTGAAAATGTATTCCAAAAAATTTAACAGTTGAAATTTTCATAAATAGCAGTGTATTTATAATTTTTTTGTGAATAATGGATATTTGAATTTCTTTTCAAAAAATTTGGTTTCTTCCATTGCTGGTGTCAAAAGTGATCTCTCCACGCTCACTAGGCTCTTTCAACCCACTTTTTTGATAGCTCTCTCGACAGTCTTGGGTAAAACACCAAAATATCTTACATGGTTCTTCATTAACATGAAGGAATTGACCTGGGCTGTTTTCTTTAACTCCTCCAGGCCCCATTTAGCCTTTTCGACATAGCCCTTCCTCCTCTCCGACGTTTCGGACTTGCTGACGGCGTAGACAGTGGTCCTGGAAACATCAAGTTGCTTCGATTGTGTGAATAGAAATATGTATATCACGTGCAAGTGTCATTTTCTTGAATTATTCGTCAGCTAGCGAGCACAAGTTTGTTTTGTTTGTTACTAATTGCTTATGCTTTAATAAATCGAAATATTAATTAATTTATATCACTGAACCTTCATTAATTATTGAATTAGTAAGGGTTCAGATTTCAATGGACCACCCTGTATGTGTATGTTGTATAATATGTATCAAGAAATCCGTGTGTAATATATCCATGTACTTTCTTTCAACATCTGATGTTATTCCACATCTTCTTCATCATAATGACCAATCAAACATATGTTTGGGATATTGTGATGATGATATATACCTTCTTTTTTGAAAGATGTGGATATATTTCTATTACAGGGCGAACGATCTAATTTGACGAGTAAAATGACGATACAGAAAATCTGTCAGATTTTTTTTTTGTTGGTAGATTTGCAAATAAAATATATACTTAAAACTGCACGACTATTCTATGTTTTTAATGTTCAGTTCATTTGTGGCAACGACAGTCTGTACAAGGCAGTGGAAACTACAACAGGCATCCACTATCTTGTCCACCGAATAAGCAGCCCCCTCCTCTTCTATGATTGCCTTTAGCGATTCCAAATTCGGGTGAGATGTTACATTGGATTTACTCTCTATAATCTTCTACCTAAATAATCCAACAAGTAAAGATCTGGGGATGACGGAGGCCAATAGTTCTTTGCCCAAAAAATTTGAGAAAAACTTTCTTAGGAGGCTCTATACTTGGCCTGCTGTGTGTGCCAGTGCAACGGTCTGCTTGAATATATAATTGCGTAACGCTGTACTCCTGATGGTATCAGTTGTTCGCCCCTGTAGGTGTCAGGAGATGATTTCCGAAAAAGAAGAACATACATAGCTTGTATTGAGATACTTTGAGTGGCATCAAGACTTAAATAATGATGAATTTTTTATAAGTATTCTTAATCATTTATAAAATATATTTTTCTACGATAGTGCTACAGAAAATACATAACTGGATACGCCCCTTTCACCGCCACAGTTAATCTTCTATCGTCTCATATGGAAGATTCTTTATTTATTCGAACAACTAACTAAAAACAGATTTTGGTTGTAAAACTATTGACGAATTCTAGATTTATGTGTTGAATAAGTACCCAAAGCTGGATATAGCAGCTTAAGATTTTCTTATACCATTTGGCTCAACTTATTTATGTGGGAAGACATCTTCTGTATTAACTTATATCGCAAATATATACAGATCGGGACTTAATATGAGGATGCTCTGCGAGTTGCTGTCTACACAATTAATCTAGAATAGACGTGCTTTCCTTAATACGCAGTGTGCATCCGTCAAATTTAGACCTTGAATCTTTTATAAACCTATTTGCACATCCACAGCCTGTATTATTATTTATTTGTGATTCTAAATTTTGACCTTATTTACTACAGAAAAACCAATTAATAGTATAGAAATGATCCCAAGTAGTACATATATATGTCCGATTATATATTTGATTTTATCGTCAATGTATTTTTATATTTTTCTAACATTTTTCAATATATGAAGACTCAATTCTTTATTTTTCATCAATATATTGAAATAACTTATATCATTTGCTCTGGGCTGAACTTTATAGGGTTAATATGACCTTTAAGTCATATATTTGCATAAAATGCATTCCAAATTATTTACTTATCTCTAAATGTAAAGTGTATGGGGTCACAACACATTGTCTAGGCACATATTTTAAGGTTCAAAATTTAAAAAAATTGGTAACCACTGTCAAAGATGACTTTGAGCTCACGTGCGTGGACTCCGATTTACTTGTTTGGGTTGCGATCCTCTAGAAAAAATCCTTTATAAAGCCGTCCATTAGAACAAATGGAGTTTTCTTAATCCTAACTTCCTTTCGAGGCTTACTTTGTGCCCTTAACGCCTTCCCATACGGGTTCCAAAGTGCTTAGCCAATACGGGCTAAGGTATATTTTGGCTCCATTCCAAGATCGAGGAGAGTTAATATCTGTAATTGCTATTTTCTTTAGTTTTGCTATTTATTTCCGATACTTTTTCTGTTTGTCAAATATATGAACAACTCTTATTTTAATCAACAAACTCGATTATATATTTAAAATAGTGATATTTGAACAAATAAGACTTTAAAAAGAGGAAAGAATGCACACATCCAGCCATTTCTGGGTGATCTTATTTTGATTTTATTCAAATATCACTATTTATTATTAGCATCAATTAGTATTCAATACAGGTATTAAGTCTTTATTATTCATACAGGCATTTGATGGAGTTTCATCAAGATTTATTGGAAATTTGTCCATTTTTTGTAGTAAACATATCAACTTTGAGACCTGTAAATGGTGTCTCCTTCAATTATGATGTAATTTATGGCGTGAGTGAAAAGGCACTATTGAAGGAAAGATGGACTGAAGGATAATAACAACAAAAATGGATAAGAAATGCGTCTGTAAGCAAATCAGTGAACCCACCTTAAGATTTTATAATCCTTAGACACATGCCACATTTATATATTAAAAGGGCATATTTTAAACACTATTTTATTTTTTTCAAAAGTAATCACTCTAATCTACATATACATACCGGGTGCTCCATGAATATTAGTACATTTTTAACTTAGAAGTTCAATAACAGATTATATTTCTATAACAAAAGGGCTTATTTTAGAGCTTTAATATTTTTTCAATTTTCTTTACACAGTCCACCAGAGCAAATACTTCTCAATGAAGTTGTCTTGGCCTTCAACTGCCGTCTGAAGGGTACCTTTTTTGATAATACGATCCCAGTGCTCATTGGTGGAAGCCTTCAGAGTCGCGTTGTTCAGTGGAAAGATGGTGCTGGCCATTTTATACACGTGCAGCCAAAACGAAAAGTTAACTGGTTTCTTGTCAGAGTTGTAGTCCAGCCTGTTGCTGTTTTCACAGATAAACTGCAATGTTAAATCTGGCGATTCCTTTTCATTGTCACTATTTACAGGCCCCTGTTTCACAAAGAAGACTGTGTACCTGTACAGCTTAAGCTGATCAAAATCTCTGTGTAGAGTTATTCCAGACAGAGAAGTGCTGTGATCTCTATCCAAACAGGGAGCGTCTGTAAGTTTGTTTTGTCGGGGGGAAGGGGGTCTTAATTTCTTGTGAAAAACATGAAAGTTAGTTTTTTTGGCCCTGGTCTGAATTTGGCAGAATTTATTTTTATAAGAAAAAACAACTGAAAAAAAAAATTATTACAGTTTCATCATTTGAAATTTTATAGGTGATAGTGACAAAAATTCCTTGATTTAAGGGGGTGGAGGAGCTCAATTTTCTCCAACCCAGCACATGGGGCTGTCCCTGCAAACTTCTTTTTCTGAGTTTATTTTTTGGGATGCAAGAGAACAAACATACAATCAGTCACAATTGGTTCACAAAACCTCGAGTTATAATAATAGCCAGAAGTTTTCCATGAACCACCCGGTAACTGCATGTAATTCTCACCTTTGCCTCATACATAGCTACATATGTGAAACACAGAAATTCTTTGAATTATTCATTATTTAATACACCTACGTGAGTTCTCCTTCTTAAATAAAATACATAAAAGTGGGTCTTTTACAGAAGAAACAAAATCTTCTCTTCTTTTTTTTGGAGGGGAGGGGGGTGGATGAGGAATAAATAGACAATGAAGAAGAAGAAATGCTCCTGGTGGTTGTTGATTCTATTGTGGAGTGTTGATCTTGATGGATTGGAATCAATGTTTCAAAAATTTATATATATATATAAAACATACATAAGCCATATAATAGTTTTGTTTTTCCTCTCTTCTGCCTATTGAATTATCATCTTCGACATAATTTTCTTACAGCCATGACATATATCTATATATGTGTTTCATCAACATAAAATAAATCTTCTACAAACATAAAAAAACGTAGTTTTATATATTTTTAATGTATTTATACACATTCATCCAAATATTTCATAGAAATATTTGAGTAAATTATAGGCTTAATATTCAAATTACTGGGATGAGTTCAGATAATCAAGAATTTCAAGTATATTTTAGAGCCTTTATTTGATTTAAACGTCTTATATCAGCTCCTTATATCATAAAATCCATCAACTTTTCCTTTAAATACGATTTGTGATGGCTCCAAAGGGATCATTCGTTAAAGAATAAAGTTGTAATCCACCCTTAATTTTTAGAAAAAATCATTCTTGCTTGCTTTTGTACTGACGGACAACACATACAAAATGTATTTCATAATAGTTAATAAAAGGAACATTCATAAATATTATGTGATTTAAAATTTCAAAATTTTTTACCTATAAAACCAAAGCTATTGACCAAAAATCAAGGATTTGATAGTTTATTAATATAAATTGACGATAATTCGTCAAAGAATATAAATGTGATCCGCAATCAATCTTAAGAACAATCATTCAAACATTGCTTTTGGGTTGACAGGCCACACTAATGATAGTTTAGACACAAAAAATAATTTAAAATCAATTTTTCACAAAATTGAGTCTACTGATTAGATTTATACACACAATTGAATAATATTACATTATTTTAAATATATTATTTGGATAAATCCTTCGGATTATTCGACGAATAATTTGTCAATTCTTTTAACAAATTATTCTTTGGAGGACTATCACTGCCTTTCACCCACTGTTATTACTGTTGTTTTGTTTCTGATGCGTAAAAATTGATTCATATTTCAAATAAAATGATTTATCGGTGCAAAAACTCATTTGAATTTCATGTCAAGAGCAACGAGTTAATCTTAGAAACTATCCCTCTGCCACCTTTTTGATCCATTCCCAGCGACAAACAAGGCACCTATCTTTACGAAAACTTTTTCATAACATGCAATATGTTCTAAGCTCTTCCATATTAGATCCTCAGTGTTTCCTATCTTTCGTAAAAAAAAACTCGTAAATCCTCCAATACCATATCATGGATTTGAAATCCTTTCGAGATTTGTTACTTCAAAGGCGTGTAGTGATTTAGGGTCTCTTTAATGTTAGCTCTACCAGAACAAAATTATAGGACGTTATTAATTATTCTTGTCGTTATGGTTTTCTTGCGTAAGAAATAATAATGTTTTATTGAAACTGAAAAATTTATATTTTTCTCAATTTAATAAAGCATTACTTGTTAAATTTGAATGGTTATTAAATGCACACTCATTAAAATTTTATTAACAGGTCATTTTCTGGCCCATAAACCTAAAAACATAATAGAACTAATTTTTCTTGAAGGAGAGTTTTCGTATTCTTCAACGAACTGCACAAATCAACTGAAGTTTACTTCTTCAGAAATCTTTTAAATTTAATATCTAATTAATGTAATAGCAACTGACGCGTTTATTACAAATCTGTAGTTTTTTTATTTTATTTTTTGTAACAACTAGGGTTTTTTTTTGAAATTTTGTATTTGTGTTTATTTGAATATGGTTTATCCATTTTATAGTATGGACAATTTTTGAGTAACAAAAAAACTCAATGACTCAATTAAAAGTTAGTTTTTTCCTTTGCAAAATTTTAGGTGGATTTCAAACATGGGCTTATATTAAATATTTAATCCCGAAAAAAATGATATTTAAAGGTTAAAAATCCACCTTATTTTAGGGGTTTGTTTAAAAAGGTATGCCGCCTTGATTTTTCAATTTTTTTTACACAAAAAACGTACATTTAAAGCGTAAATAATTATAGTTTCATGTACGAAAAAAAAAAAAAAACTTTTAGAAGGTCAACTGAAGTTGTAATATTATTGATTATTTTTCACCTTTATTAACAAAACAAAAAATCAATCACAGACGATCATTATCATCTATTTCCATCAACAAATGATTTCTAATTAATCTTTTGAAGACGCCGCAATTTGTACTGAAAGTTGCAAACATTTTCATCATAATGACATCATAATTGGAAATTGATTGATTTTATTTGTAAGGCAATACTGGAACAAAATGAAAGTGCTAAATTACCTACGAGTATAGTGAAAATTTTTGTGTAATAGATATATAATCTCTTCCAAGAAATTTGTGTATAATTGGTCAATTTCTGTTGATCAAATAATTGACAATATGAACCTAAAACTTGTACTAGCATTTTATTACAATTGTATAATGTTTATTTTTAATTAGAAGGTGTTTTTAGCTTAATATAGTACTGAAATATATAAAAAATTGGTTTTGACATTTTTTTTTCTTGATTTCATAAAAATCACGTTTTTCGTAATGATTTTGTACTACTTCAAATTTTTGGTCTCATACACTGTATAAATTGGACATTAATCATTTTGGTGATTTTTGTTCAAGATTGTTTTTGTGTTAACTCCTTACATATGTGCAAATTTGCGAATAAAAGAAAACACTTAATGAATATTGTACACTTTTAAAAAGTAGAAATCGTTTTGAATGTCAGTTATTCGTGATTAAGAGCTTGTATAATTTTCATAATCAATTATGCTTTTCCTGCGTTTCATATTAGTAATTATAATTAATATCATTTTAGTTTTATTTAGATCGAGAAAAGATGTGCTACATATAGTGGAGAAAACAAGCAAACGTTTTATCAGGAAGATTCCGTAAAGGGAGTTATCTACTTATAGCAATCACCGCCCATTTTAAAAGAGGTTTTCCATTCAAGAGATTTTAAAAGAACTGTCAACTCATACCCACAGTTTCTCGGAGTCCCATCTTTCTACAAAATATGGTGGAGTTCTGATGAGATAAAACATTACTATTTAGGTATTCTATAACGTAGTAAATCCTAAGATTACGTGGAAGATAAGTGTTAAAGATATGAGCATCTCAGCCAAAAGTGAGTCATAGCTTAATTCTTAAGCATTTACAGGGTGTACACAATGAAATATGGTATTTATGATGATGCAATTGGGCAATGCTTTTTTATATGTACAATGTACATACAAACGTTTCACTTAGTAGCCAAAACACCACCATGCAGTCAACAACAAAATATTTTAGGATTATTAAATTTTCAGAGGCAGAACGCAGATGCACTGTTATGATAGTCTTGGTGAAGAAAGATGTGGATATTAGCAATGAGATCAACGTTGATGGGCCTGGCAACAGGACCTTCCTATTTGGCCTACTAGTTCCCTAGAACTAAATCTGATTGTATATTTTGTGTGGAGCTACCTTGAGTCAAAGGTAAACAGTGGTCCTCACATCAATGTAAGAAGTCCTTTGATCCACTCCGTCGTCCTGGAATGCAATACTTTAGATTGAGCTCTAGTTTCAAATATCTACGAACAGTTCAGGACCTAAATCAAGGCGGTTATCGTGGGTAACGGAGGAATGAGAGGATGAGAGTGAAACATACTTTTAATAACTGCTGCTCGATTTTATTTGTTGAATAAATCTTGAGAAATGATCATTTTATGTTCACTTAAAATAGAAAAATCAGAAGTACCGGATTTCATTGTTATTCCCAATATTTATTGATATTTTAAAGCAAATATATCATCACCATGAATTAAATGGGTTAATATTCAGTGCCCTAGTTTAAATATTAATATTGCGTTTCAAGATTATCCTAACTGATTTTGACTAAAAAAAAGAATAAACCTTGAAAATTCTTATTTACTTACTTTAGTAGTCTTGGAGGTTTGACAAGAATACTAATAATATAAAGATGTCCAAACATGAAAATAAAAGGATACAAAGATAGGGGACCGAGATGTGACTAAGAACCAGAGATGGGTACCTAAACTCGAGACTTGCAACTAAATTTTGACGTGATTCCCTATTTTGAAGACTTGCAACTCGATTTGATTTCATAATCAAAGACTCGTGACTAGACTTGGAGTCGAAAACCATTTCATACTTAACTAAAAATAAGCATTAACAGTATGGACACTAAATTATTATTTTGGAGTAGAAATGAGCTCAAAAGAAATCCTAGGGCTTGAACTGACATTGATTAAAATATTTAAGAATTCAATCTGGACCGTACTTGAAAATATACAAGTACTTGGACTTGTGAGCAAAATATTTGGACTCGACTTGAACATGTGGTATAAGGACTCTTTTCGTACCTTTGCCAATAATATAATTTTTTTTGTTTTATACAAGAAATAATTAATTTTTAATTCCTTGGACTCTAGAAAAGACCATCATTAGATGGGACCGAGACCAAGATGAGACAAATACTGGCATTTACATCACTTAAAAAGTATAAATGATTTGTTGGTCAATGGAAAGAGAAATACGCAAGCAAGGAAGCAATCCCAGTCATGCCTCGTTAATCATCATACAAAATTGTGAACAAAAACATTGCAAAAGTTGTGTCTTGCAATTTAATATATTGTATTAGTGTAGTGGTCAAGACCACCCTATTCGAGAGCACAACAAGGTCAAGATCTAAAAAAAAAAAAAAGGTTTATTTGTATTCTATAAAAGAAAAAATGTTATCAGCTTGATTTGAATCTATGAGTCTGATGGAAAAGAATTAAATTGAAGGATTGGCATGGGATAATTTTTCTTATTTTATAAGCAAAAGTGATAAGCTGGCACTAACATTTTTCTTGTTTTTTGTGTTTCTTTTTAGAATTAAATTCAATTCACATTACTTCTTAATCAATTGGGATACAAATCAAGTGTATTCCTTGAAAATACCAATAATAGCACACAAAAATCATACAAAATTACTCAATAAATGAAATAAATATTAGAGGTAAATAGAGTCCACTTTTCATCTGAAAAATAGTAGTTTCCTTTATCCGGATTTGAATGTATATTAATCATGTACCAGATCGAACAATATATTTTCCTCATCTTCTTTGTGGCTTTGAGGCCTTATAAATAGATTTAACTTTATAACCCAATTCCCATAAACAAAAGATATAGCAAAAATATGTCATATTAATCAAATATGAAAAACGACCCTTTTTTTATTTAACTTTTATTTTTGTTAAAAGGCAAATATTTGATATTTTTGAATTGATAAGTTTTATTGTATATGTAGAACTGGTGATTTACTATTTGCAGAAGAGCTTATGTTCTTTACAATAGACTTGGATAGGTGGTTATATGTATAAGGTTGGCCATGGGGGTACCGTGCGCACACATTTTTCAATTAAAAAAGATCCTATATAGGTTGATTGTATGTATCTAATAATAACTTTTTGTTGTAATCTTAAAATGATTGGTATTAAAATAAGGTAAAAATATAAAATATATATTGCAAAATAAAAACTTTGGAGAATATATATTTATAAAATAAAAAAAAAACCATAGAGGAAATTTGAATATAAAATTACATTGTATACTGTTTCTACATATATTGAGGACTACCTATTATTATAAAAGAATAATAATTTAAACAAGCCTTATGCATATAAAAGTGCTTATATAAACACAATAGTAATCAAAGGTCATAGCGTGTAATATTTGCTAAAACAACATGGATTTCACAGGAAGTGGATGTGTAAAGAGTGTAGGGCCTCCCCCATGAGGTTTCGTACAATATTTAGTATGCACATAAAGTTCCTTTATTGAGGCTTTGAGGGTATTTCTTTATGAGTTGAATCATATAATAATCATAAAATATTAATAAATATGTGAGAAAAAACAGTAATGAATTTATATACTCTAAAAAAGGTACAAAAAAAGGAGGAAGAAACATTCAAATAAAAAAAAGTTAAAGTAAATGAAATATTAAAAAAAAAAAAAAAAAAAAAAAAGTTGTTAATATACAGTATGTCAAGAAATGGATGATACTTTAAGAAAGAATTAAAGAGACATGAATTTATTTGCTCATTTGTTTTATACCCTATTTTTAATCAAATTATCTAAAATATCCGGACATATTTTTGGTCAGACCAATTTCACATTTTCCTTCAAATACGTCTCACTTGTTGCTTTGATTTCATTTTGGACAATGTCTTATAGATTTTCTATTGGAGACAAATCTGGAATGTTGATAACCCATGTATTTTTGAGCCAAAATGAATCAAATTCGTTTCATACCAATTTTGTGCAAATTGGGCGTGATGAGCAGGACCATCCTGGTGAAAATTTGCCTTGGACATGTCAAGTAAAAAGTTTCCTCTTCAAGTTGATCCATTTTCATTACACAATTGTATTTCTGTCTAAAAAGACTTTTTTTGGATGTCTACACATAGGATTTTGGCTGTAATAGTTTGCCCTCGTGGCATAATATGTAACTAACACAGTATATAATCAACAAAAGAACATACTCTATTTTAGAGTACCTATTTGCTCTAATTCTACAACCTGTCTAAGGAACAATTTAAGCATTTTTATTATAGGTGAGACTAATAATGTATCATTCCTTTTTAGGACTAAAGACTACAGTCCTGTCCAGTTCAGTCTCGACCTGATGAAGCTCAGTCCTAGCACTTATCAAATGCATTCCTTGATAACGCCACTAAACTTTATTTCTTCTTTTTTTAATCAGATCTAATACGGACAGTACGAAGGAGCAACTGGCTTAAGGACTGGTCCACTTGGACCGATACAACGGGTGATCCAGATACTGGACTGCACAAATAAGGACGAATTGATATTGGAATATTTGTATAATGATAAATAACTCTGTTCATTGGAGAAGAGAAAGAGTTCTTAGTCAAACAATTGTCTTCATTAAGGATTTAAATAAATGTTTTATCTTGTAAATATGAGGAATGGATATAAAACTTGATGAAAAATGAATATTACTTCATACCTTAAGTAAAACACTATTTATAAATATATTCAAATGTAAAAGTCAGCTTTAGTACATGAAATTTAAAAATAATCTCTTGATTTATAATAAATGCTTTAATTTGAATCCATTATTGAATAATTTGATGCATTGTCCAGTGCGCAATTTGTCTGTAATAATATCTCAAAAGCAAACAATGGTAAAAAACCGATTTTTATATACAATTGTTTTGTTTTTTGTCAATTAGCAGCATCAAAAAATAACATTTAGACTGTTACAATAGAAAATTCCACCCTTATCGATAACTTTTTTTCACAAAAAATAATATATACTCTCACCAATTAATAAATAAAAGTCTATACTAAACTTTAAGTTTCTAAATTACTAATTTGATATTTGACAAAGTGCCCAAAGTGCCTCCGAATTTGTATAAAATTTCTTAATTACTATTTGCATGGTAATTAATCTTAATTATCGGGAACAATAATTGGACTAATGAACAAATGCCTTTAATAAAAATCAAAGAATTCAAACACTAAAACTTTGATGAAAACATAATTATAAATTATTTTATGTTTGCCTCTCACATGCCTTAAAAAATTAAAAATAATATAAAAACTTACTAATGACAAAACGAAGAAATAATATATTCACATCATCTTAAGAGTAACATATGCCTATGTAATTAATATCATACACTTAATCACAGATGAAACATCACTACTATACAAGTATATCACTAATTATCTTCATATGTGTGGAATCTAGAAATGAACCTTTTTATATTGATTTTTTGTTACGAAATTTTTCTTTAAAAAATATATAAAAAAGGACGGAAATATGTTCACCCCTTTGCAACGGATCTACTACTAAAACTAAGAAGGTATGCCTTGAACACAAAAAATTTGAAGAAAAAATCCTACTTAGAGTACAGGGGAAAGAATACAAGTGCGCGCCTTTTTATATGTAAAGACGGATGCTTAAATGTTATTCCTATAGAAATGGTTTGATATTACAATATATTATGTATAATAAAAAATAAAGCCGATTTTAAAGTTAGATATATCATGTTATGTATTTTTTATAAATTAAATAATCTTTGACAAATAATGGAAATATAATCAGTTTAATAAAAAGGAAATCCTTTTTATCCAAAAGATAACTTTAGTAATGTGTAACTCACGTTGTATAAGTGCGATCGGGTTTCGCAAGATGCAGTTAGAATGATAAAATTTCGTACTAAAAAACTCATAAGACATTTTCCTAAAATTTTGACTCAGTATTGTTTGAGGGAGCATCAAAGATGGCAAAGATAAAATATGGCATATTTTACAGTTTTTCTTCGATAAAGACGAAAAGGCAATACAGGGGGCTGAAAAAAGTGAATCGTGTTTATGGTCTTACTACTGTTACAGTCAATCATGTGCTATGTTGGTTTTGTATATTAAGTTTCGTTAATTTTGACATCAAAAATACAACACGCTCTGGAAGGTCAATTGCAGAAAATGAGGATAAAATAATGGGTATTGTCGAGTCTGACTGCCATGTAAGCACTGTTTTAATTGTCCAGGAGATAAACAGTAATGGAAAGAAAATTAAAAATCCATAAAAATAATGGTTTTTTTTTTGCTACACCTAATAAATTACAAGAAAAACAATACTCTCTAATATTTTGTGACGAGCCTTTATGCACCCTGTGGAATCTAACATTTGGATTTTTGAGTGTGCTTTAATGACGACCCTGCCATTGGTAATTTTGGAGAAGACAACCAAATTAGAAAAGAATAACATTCTTTTTCTTATTCAGATGAAGGAAAATGGAAAATTATTTGAAAGACAAAATTGGGCTGAGCATGGAATGGATGTATGTGTGGGGCCCTTCCCTTGGTTTCATTTCTTAAAATTAGATTTTTCAAAATACATATTTTGAATTAACATTTTTTATTAAAAGGTCAATCTTTTTCATTTTTAAGTACTTTTTTAATTTTTTAAAAACTTTATAAACAGTGTACTTAAGCAAAAACGTACCGCGCCAATGATACTCCATAAGACAAATATTAACTATAATCGATGCCGGATTACACAGGGGAGCACCCATTTTGTACAAACGAATTCAGGCCCAAAAAAAGGAACTTATCTTAGAGTGCAGAACCCAAAACGGATCTCCGTTTCTCTCAGTCATCTGAATTCTGAAATATCTGAGATTTTTTATAATTCGGGACTATTATTGTTTTGAGGATCATTTTTTACCCTTAAAATGATCCCAAAATTTGTAGGTTTAATAAAACTGATGTAAAAGTGGTTTTAATGATTCTGTAACTTGTTCTGAACTCGATAAATTTTCATTTTTAGGCTGAAAAGTGATGAAAAATGACACATTCATATGCTGCGTCATTAACTGCTCTACTTGAACAAACGAAGCAAATAAACAACGGATTGTAGATCTTCTCCGTATCCACCATCTTTTAAAGGAAATGCAGAAATTGTAAATAGCTCTTTTGAGCTAGTTCTTATGCAGACTTATTGACCGGTGGGGCTCAGGTTGAGGTGATGAAAAGGTGGGGAAGCCCTGGTTGGACGTCAACATCCCTATAGGGGATTACTGTTGGTAACAAAACTAAGTACTTGATCATAAGGCCTTAATAACTCAAGCTTAGTGCAAGGAAAATCTCACCGATTTCTGGCTTCCAAACTTGTGGCCCCCTCATCCCCGGACTGCTCGCCACTGGAATATGGGGCTACAACAATTTTGATTTTCTGAAGGCCTGCTTTGAGATAGAGTGCGTTGATATATCCAATGACTACGCCATCAAGGTTTGTAATGCCTTTAATGCCAGACTAGAGGCAATGATGGCATTTATCAAGATGACATTTTGATAAATAAAGACGGTAGTTTTTGACCTGCTTTAAGTCCTACAATTATCTTTAACAAATTCAATATATCTGGTCTGCAATTTATGAAATTAGGAGGGTTATTTTGATGTTGATCAACTGTATTTGGTAAAGCTTTCAGCAAATCCTTAGATGGGTCTGATCTATTTATATATAAATATGGGACAAATCGGTAGATGAATGTTGTAAAATTGTAGTCCATTTTCCGCAGAGGGGAATTTTCGATGACAATATTTCTACAGGCAATCCTTTGCATACGATTATGTTTACAGAAATTAGCGGATTAATAATATATTGCATCCGAATTTAATCCCAGAGAACGTCGAATTGTCAATGATTAAATCTGTGACGCAGGACAACGCACTATGAACATATCATAGCTTCCTTTTTTATTAATAGGTGGTAATTAGACTGTAGAAGTATTTACGGGGTGGGCGTGGTTTCATTTTATTTGGAAGATTCTTTAGTATATTTGGAAATACAGACAGTTGTTTTTATGCGTTGGAGAAGTGCAGAACGTACGCTTGCCATAGAAATGGTTTGACAAAAAATAACTAGTTGTAACTTATCTCGAAAAATTTTATTGATGCGATTTATGAAATCAGTTTATGGTTTCAATTTTGAATCTAACGATTCAAAAAACGATTTTTTTAAATTCATTGAACGCCAATAACTCTATTTGTAAAGTTGCTATAGAGATAAAGTTAGTTCCATTAGATCCAATGTCATGCAAATTTGCCAAACACTAATAAATTAATCAACTAATTATTATTATAACAAAATGTTCCCAATAAAATGCTGCATCTTTTTGTTCAAAAAATAATATCCCTATAAAACTTCTTCAATGAAAAGGCATTTTAAGAGAAACAAGAAAATGAAAAAAATCAGAGGGTATTTGAATACAAAAGTTCTGTTTTTTCAACAATTGGAGACGTCACCTATCTCATATGATTTTTAAAACTATTTAAAACAAAACTTTAATTTGTACTATCAATATAAAACAAAAATAAAACTATTTTATTTTTTAAAACTTACTTTATTGGGTTTTGAACTGCTCCCAGTATATGCAAAAAATCTCCTCAACTTATTCATAAATTATAATATATATATACTATTGATGTATGAAAAAATAAGAGAAAAAGGTCAAACCTTTAATGAGTCCACACAAACTCGAAATAGATGTATTTTGGGGGTCTTTTATTTATATCTATGTACTTATATATGTCGGGCTATTAGTGGATATATAATATACATATTGGAGACAAGTGGCAGTTGCAACTGCTTAGGTTTCTTTATCCATTACTCAGAGCTGCTTTGTCTTAGATTTTCCAAATTTTAACGCAACATACAACCTCTTGTTTAGTTTTAGACAGGAAATTTTTAATCAGTCAGAAACATATCCCCATTTTCTATATTATATCTCACAACCTTTCAAATGAAAAGCGACAGAAAAAGTCCTAAAATCAGTCTGAATTATGATTCAATAATGTCTGTTTATGTAGTTTTGAATCTATTTCTGGAACCAAGTTTATTTTTGATCCAAGAAACATAAATGTAGTCATCGTAATGAAATATCGCATCCGTTTTTATGTAGTATCGAGCGTGAGCTATATTTACTGCTCTCGAATATATATGATATACGTTTTTTTTAATCAAATAAATTAATCAATGTGTATCATATTAATTAAATCTAGCAGTCGTTTTGAATGTAGTATCAAGCGTGCGCAATGCACATCATACTAAAATATAAAAAGGTTGTATAATTGAATAGGTTTAGGCAGCAAAACGTGGACTGACGGTTTGCTTTCTCAATACTTCATTATGAAAAAAAATTACAAACCTAAACCAGCCTTCCCAAAATTTGTCACTCAACATGCCCCCTTTCAGCATCAATCATAGTAGCTGCACTATTACGGAAGGCCTTACAGGAGTCGATGACTAACTCCTTAGACAATTTGTCCTACACAGCGACTATGGTAGCCTTCAGGGAGTCCACATTTGAGCAGGGAAATTTGTTCATTTCCCTCCCTAAAGTATCCCACATTGGAGATTTTAAAAGTTTCAAATGTGGGAAGGATTATTACCATTTAGATCTATCATATAATTTTCTTATACTTCTCGAGCCTCCTGGCCTTCATGAACTCCGTCAAAAGGTGGAGTGTGCCCTTGAACGTAAAACCACTATGTTCTAGCAGCCACGGAGAAGTTATTAGCGAGGCTGTACATCGATTGGTGAGGTCCTCCTTGGTCTTCTTATCCAAGTCAGACAGGAACTCCAGATCCCTCTTTAAATTGAGCCCTCCAGTTCCTACTTTCCTGGAGAGGTATTCTCCATGATTTTTCATCTTTGACACCTTAAAAATCAGGCTATTGGAACACTTTAAAATGTCCATAATCCTCACCACCTCAACCACTGGATCTAGTAGATCTGACATGCACTTCCTTTTGGTTTTTTGCTTACTCATGATTACATGATGACAAACAATATATTTTAGTTTGTTTTTGCACATAGAACGGCTGAACAAGAATGTCAGAAAATAATTACTAAACCTTCCTATTTTAATGAAAAAAGTACGATTAAATAGTATTCCGCGTTTTTCTGCACAAACCCTGTATATCATATAGTTGTATAAGAACGGTTCGTTAAAATGAATGAAATCTCGCAGGTGTTTAGGTCAACTCATATTTTGTACAATTCTTTAATTTAAAATATGAGTTGATGTCTCATTTTTAAAACGAGTGTGTGGCACTTAAGGCTCAACGTTATAGTGTTTTAATGAAAATTAGAGAGTTAATTCCTCATAAAGTCAATCATTGAGAAGGAAACATCTATATATTGAGTAGCTACATATGAGAGTTTCATGAAAAAGAGAGAGTAATACTGAGAAATTTTTCGGTAGTTATCTTCTATATGCTTAAAGCAAAGTTAGTCTGTTCAATGACGTCTAATATCTCTGGTCAATTCCGGGTACTACCACTGGTTATATTATGAAATTATATTGTAAATATTTTGGATGTAGCTTTTATGATATTCGAGAAAAAAGGGACTGTTACAACGTCTCATGGTCTCCCCTACTGAATAGCTCCATTGAATATTATATTTCATATTTATTGACGTAATGCAATCGTTGCTTATATATATACGTGATGCGTGTACAAAATACATTAAGAACATGTTTTACTTATACATATATATAGATGGATAATTTCTTCATTGTGGAAAAAATTTGAAAGAAAGTGATTCTGTCCAGAGGGGAGATTTGTTCGTTATATATAAATATATATTAATTTATGAAGAGTAAGAGATATGAAATTCTTATTAAAAGGGATATAATTTATATACATAAATAGTGTGTACAAGTTGTAATTTTGTACATTTTGTAACTTGTATAAGCAAACTTAAAAAGGAGATAATGAGTTTAAAGTGGACTTATTACGTGAATAAAGCAATAATTAAATATTCTTTAAATTGTTAAATTATGTAATTATATCTTTTTGTGGCTTTTGGATTTTTTTGAAAAAAAAACTTTAAAAATTAAATTTTCAACAATCCACAGCTGTTTACAAAAAAACTACTTTTTTTCAAATATAATTTTAAAAATCCACGCAGTTCTTTTTTAAAATTTCAAGTATTAATTTTTTTGGAAAAAATTTCAAATATTAAATTACACATACTAAATTTTTTGAAACAAAATTTTAAATATTGAATTTTTTTCGAGACAAAATTTCAAAATTCTATAACAATTAACAAAAAATTTAATTTCAGTTATAAAATTTTTTGAAATATAAATTTATCTATTAAAACCTTTTTTTTTTTTGGTGGGAGGGTTACAACCCCTCCTACCCACCCCCGGTGGACACCCCAGAATTACATAATTGATAAATAATTCGTAACAAATTTCAAAGTTCAGATGGCTAAAGTTCTATTCTTACAAAATATATCATTAAGATGTTATTTGAAAAAAATAAAAAAATAGATTACACCATTTTGTAACTGCTAGTTACTTGAAATGACTGATGATGACTGTAGATTAAAGGTATTTTAAGACAAATTAATTGCAAGTTGTACAATCAACTTATACAAGTTTCAACTTGTAAATAATATATGGCCCTATAGGTAAAATAAAACTGACCTAAGATCAATATAAATAATATATTTTTTAAAATATGATTTTTTTTTTTTACAATTGAAAGGCTAATTTAGCATTATATACCAAATATTAATATTTTGCACAAAAGGCAAATTCCATACTTGATTTTCATAGTTAAAGCTAAGATTATATTATATAGACAAATATAATAGGGTGGGGTAAAAGTAATTTCGAATTTTTTCTTTTATTTTAATGCTGTATAAGAAGTGTTACAATCATTTGTTTAAGCCAAATATGCCCCGTTCTGTTTGATAACTCGTTGCCAACGAGAATCCAACTTCATAATGCCCTTCATGTACAATGTCCCTATCATAAAAATAACTTGGATAACCAATTTTCACAGGCCTCTATTGAGGCCAAATTTGTAGCCAATGACAGGAACACGTGGAAGTGACTTGGTTCCAGGTCTGGACTGTAGGTCGGATACGTAAGAACTTTCCATCCGTGCTCCCAGATCTTTTGGTGCGTCATCAAAGATGTGTGCGGCCTAGTGTTGTCTTCATGATGTCTGGTTGTCTCTTATTTACCAATGCCGTCCACTTCTGTTCATTTGACAGCTTCAAAGGGTCGAGCTGTTGACAGTAGAGGGCAGAATTGATCGGGGAAAATAATCGCCCCAACTACTATTGTGTAACACGATTCGAAAGAGTAACGGATCGTATACATTCCAAATGTTCTTGGTAGCATTCAACGCATTTTTCCCTTTCAGGTTGTTAATATGGCGATTTTTTTCCTTTTATACATCCATACTCGACG
Organism: Lepeophtheirus salmonis; assembly: GCF_016086655.4. Taxonomy (NCBI): domain Eukaryota; kingdom Metazoa; phylum Arthropoda; class Copepoda; order Siphonostomatoida; family Caligidae; genus Lepeophtheirus; species Lepeophtheirus salmonis. The sequence continues at coordinate 573,105 of NC_052138.2, forward strand.
CACGATAATTCTCAACTGAACAAGGCAAGCGCTATACTGTTATAAAAGTGTTTGTAGTACACGTTCACACATTTACAATACCTTATAAATGATCCGATGTGATCAATAATGAACAAGATATTTATAGTTAAAAAAAGCCAGGAAATACAAAATTACTTTTTCCCCCAAAACTTATATACATGTTGCACGTCAACACAAAAGTAAGCTAGAGTCGATATTCTCATAATTGAGCCTTGATTACATATGTACTCTTTAAGAAATAGTTATCATCAATGTCTATAAACAAATTATGCTGATAGATCCTTTGAAAGTGCTGCAAATTGAACTTAAAATAGTAAAAGTGTATTGTCGAAATAAAAAAAATTATAAATTGATGGATTCTTTTTGAAAGACCACGCGATTGGAACGTAACTAAGTCTTGTAAATCAAAACAAAAGTTGTACAAAAAACCTATGTAGAATTCAAATAAAGAATTGTTTTTGAAGTTTACTTTGAATAACAGTAGCGTGACCTGTAGGGTGGAGCTGATTTTTTAAATTTGAGAAATTTTGATTTGCAAGCGTCTTAAATTTTCTATTTGGCTAAATACATCACATATAAGTTTTTAAAGGCCTTGAAATTTTATGATTTTTTTTCAAGAATGAGTGTTTTGAACTGAATATCATACAAGCACTTTGTGCTACAACAAACCTTATGATACAAGAAGCTTAAATAAATAAATTTGCTATCACAAATGTTTTATGCTTTTTTTTACTAACGTTTTGTGCTTATTGGTAAAAAAAAAAAGCAAAAACTACCATAACTTGCATTTTTTTTTTAGAAAAACATTCAAAATTTATATACGATGTCTTTTGTTTAAAAGGAAAAATTTGCGAGCCATGGAGCTCTACATTTCTCAAATTTAAAAAATAATCTCCACCCTAGTTACCAGACATCTCCATTTTTGAATGTGTGTCCCCGGCTGTATGTGTACCACAAAAAGTCCCCACTTAAGGTTAATAATTACAATATGGATTTTTTTACAAATTCTTCTTAGTGTTGTTTATTGGAAGATTTGACATCAATATGATGCTTTATTTCTCCTTACTCATTCTTATAAGAAAATGGAATAAGTGATTCAAGGAGGTATTTGGGTAATTGAGTATATAAACTTTCCAGGTTTTTGAAATAGGAACAATTTCCCTTTCTGAATTCAAATAATAGCAATTATGTATAATAATTGCCTTGTTTCTTCGAAGCTTGGAATATGTTAAATCCAGTTTGCTTACATCATTACATAAATCAAATGAAGTTTCCAAAGTATTTTAAACATTCTTGGCTAATTCCCCTCATCCTAAAAATTTTACTCATAGATATTCAACGAAATATTGGGATATATGATATAAAATTGAAAATTTATTGATTTTTTTTCAAGAACTGTATTAGTGTTAACTAACCATTTACAGGGTGTAACAACAAAATCTGGGGGTTGAAATTTCCGGATTTTTCCTGTATATATGATGACGAAATTGCGCAATGTTTTTTTTAGTGGTGAAATAAACCTACATACGACTCCTTTCATAGGGTAAACACTTCCACGGAGTCAACAACAGAAGATTTCAAGTTTATTATATTTTCAGAGATAGAACTTAGGTGCGCTGTTGTGATGATTTTGGTGCAATGATGAGGCCACAGATATAACAGAGATTGACAGGAGAAGGGTTGTAGAGCCTTGGAAGGCTTTTGTGGAGACCTAAGAACTCCCGGGGAAGTGATAACAAGAACTAATACGACTGGGTGTCCATGGATCTTTTGCCACCTAGGCCCCCAAATCTGAATCATATGGAGTATTTTTTCTGGAGCTACGAGGTTGGGGTGTTCAAAAGTCAACAGAGTTAATAACACCAACAAAAAGTCCCTCATCGACTTCATCCACCTGAAATAAAAATATTTTAATCGGTCTTTAGTTTCCAGTTCCTGCATGCGGTTCAGAACCCGAGTCAAGGCTTTTGTGAGGCCAACATTACTACCATGAGTGAGATATATTGGAGATATAAGGTTATATTTGCTTATTAGTTTTTTGGTTTTTTTTGATGAATCGTAAAAATGACCATTTTGTGTTAATTTAAAGTAGATAGATCAAAACCGCCAGATTTATTTGCAATGCCCTGTATATACAAATTAAAAATTGTACCCTTCATAATGGCATACTTAATCACAACATTAGTTTTTTAATTATTTACTATTAATTGATGCTATCAAGTCGTTCTGATCTATTAAAAAAATATTTATTTATATTATGTATTTTAAAAAGTGAATGAACTGTGGACACTTAGATTTTATCGAATATGCCACGGAATGGTTGTCAATTAGTAATTTTAATAAAAAAATTCAAAAAATATTATACCATTAGTCATTTATCGACCATTTATAGCAGTGATTCATAACCTTTTCATCACTGCATCGCCCCTGGCGAGTTTACTAGATTAAGTTTTTATTAAGATCTAGCAGGATTACGCGGTATTGCTCGGAGAAATTAGGCGTCTACTAATATGAAAAAAATTAAATTAAATCTTTTCTTTAATAGTGTGAACATACAGAGGCGTCCGCAAGATTATATATTATTATTTTTTATTGAGAGGGGTGGGGGGAGGGGAGGGGGCCTTGGTTTTTGACTTTTTTTTATGAATATCTAATTATTACATTTTTTGGAAAAAAAGTTCAAAAATTAAATTTTTACTATTAATTTTTTTCGAATTTTTTTTTGAAATACCCATAACTACAATTAGTTGAATTTAATTAGTTGAAACAATTAGTTACAAAACACAATAAACCCAGAGCTCTCTACCTTATGTAGAAGTCGAGAAAAATGACACTTAAACGTGATCGACAAATTTCAATTCGCACACATCCACGCACTTGGGGGTTAGAGCAAGACCGTCTACGCCGTCAGCAAGTCCGAAAGTTGGAGAGGAAGAAAAGCTCTGTCAAAAAGGCCAAAATGGACCCGGAGAAGTTAAACACCCCATGCCAATCTCCTCAAGTTCATTAAGTCCAGAGCAAGATGTTGCAGCTTTCATACCAAACATTCCAGAGAGCTATAATAAAAGTGGGTGTGAAAAGGCTTGTGAGGGCGGAGAGACCACTTTTGACACCAGTAATTAAATAATTCTATAACCTCCGTTACAAGATTCTCTTGAATGATTCGTACGAGTTATTCGAACTCTTCTTGACACTTTTGCCCCCCCACCCCTTCAGTCCTGATGCCCTTTGGAAGTAGGTAAAAAGGAAGCCTTGCAGTGTCTACCATCCAAAAACCAAGCCCTTTAAAACCAGTGTCACCCAACACTGGGAGCCTATGACAGAGGACTATTTTCTGCAGCGTGTACCAGGACTTCTGACGCCGCCTGGAAGTCATCGTTGCCGCTAAGATCGGATATATTAATGATTAAAGGAGCTCAGAGACATATCTATATATAATATTAATTTTGTTGAAATTCTATCGTTAATTAATAAACTATGTCTTGCTGATTTTTAACTTTTAAAGAGTTCCGATTTTAATGTACCACTCGATATATTGCTCAGTGAATACTCATTTAAAAAATACAAGGGAGTTGTTAATTCGTTAGAGCGAAAATTACAAAATTTAATGTACTAATCGTAGGTAAAATTTAATGCAATAAAAGAATAATTCAATAGTTGCAAAAAGCTTTATCGCACCGCGAAGGAAAATAAAAAATTGATGGAATTTTTGAAGGGTCATGTCGTGACTAAACATAAATCAAATTAAGGCTGTATACCATGGATGACCAACTTTTAATATAATGGCCCACAAAAATATTTTAATGAGCCACAGAAACTATTAAATTAAATTTCATGAAACATGGCATCATAAAACAAAACGATTAAATACATCTTTATTTCAAATTTAGGGCAAATATAAAAAGAAGTTCAATCTAATTTTTCAATGCCAAACTGTTTCAAAAAGGGCCAATCTGGCAACTTTGTTTAGAGGCGTCTGCAGGATTAAATATGTTATTTTGGGGTACTTGCTTTTTTTAAATTTTTTGGAAAAAGTTAAATTTTTTTCTCCACTGCAGAATTTGATCAAATGACCTTTTTTTAAGAAAATAAAAACTTTCGATTTTCTCATAAGATTTTTTTTCTATAAGTTTTGATGATATTCTGATAGGATTGTTAAAACCACATAGCATGGTTTCACACTGAAAAAATTCATAGCATATTTTTGCTTCTGAAATATGGAAAAATATTTACTTTTACAAAAAAAATATTCTAGAATTAAAATATTCATACATAGTTATCTCTAAAAAGTTATTAAATTTATTTTTTGATGTTTGCAAATTTTCAAGTTTTTTGAAACAGTAAACTAGAGATTTCGAATCGTTCTATTCCTTTCTTTCAGATCATCATTTTTTTAAAAATATAATACTTTGTGATAAGTTTTTATTTAGAAAGAGAAATGCATTACATTTTTTTAAAATTCGATTATTTTAAATATTAAGTTCCATATCCGAGGAAAAAATTGAATATTATTTATTTGATTAAAATTTCTTATTATTTTTATAAGTATTATATAATGGTTACTTATACTTAATCAGTGCAACTCCATCTCACCAATTAAGGAAACAATATATTTTTTTTCTTTCTTTAAATGTGAAGATTTCATTTTTTTTTTTTTACGGTTCCCGATTATTTTAGCTATTAACCTTTATTTGATTTAAGAGACTTATATTGGCCGTATTATGATCCCATTCAACCATAAAGTATATCAATGTCTCTTTTTTATTTATTATCACGATCAATTTTAGCTACTTTAAGTGCAAAAGGGTTAGTAAAATAATTTGTAGATATAAAGTGTGGATAATTCTTGGAAGAATGCTATTTTAATCCAAATTTAATTTTGAAAATAATCATTCTATCTTGTTTTTGTGTTGACATGCCACTTATTTATTTTACATCACATTAAAAAAATAAAACAAACAATGAGGAGAAATATGAATTGCAATGAAAATTTTTAACTGCATGACAATCTACCAATGAATGAACATAATGTTAAAAAACAAAAATACCAAGTGTTTTTTTTTCTTTTCTAATCAAAAAATTGTATTTTTTATATAAAAGAACTTATATATAATGTTGTTACTTTAAGGTCGCGAAGTTAGCTTATTAGATGTTTAAATATATACTACCCATATCCAATCATGTGGGCGAAAATAATTTTTGCTTAATATAATTCCAACATTATTAAAATATATATTTGTATCTTATAGTTTCAGATTGGAATGGCAAACATTAATTTTCTTTCTGGATATAATTCCAAGCAGATCAAATACATTTACATTAAAACAACTCTTATTAAAAGGCTTTTAAAACCATCTTAATTAATACAAATTGACAAATTAATGAAAACATAAATGATTTATATCATATTTATTATATCCCAATTGAAATGGCCTTCCATCAAAAAGGAACTACTTAATCAAAGCTCATATCATCAATAATTAATTCAATAACATTTTATAAAATGTTGAACATTTGAATAAATTTTGGATATGATATATTGTTCAATGGATAAAATTATAGTTTAGATTTTAATATTTTTTCAACTATCATGAGTACTTGGTATTGTCCAAAGTTATTAAGGGTCGACTAACATGATAAATAAATTTTGCTCTCAAAATATAGAAGATCACTCCATTGCAAATCCTTGCTGTCACTTTCCGTTTTTCACTCACTCAATACTTTCTCCTCAAGAATCTGTTAAATAATAATAAAAGATTAGAAAAAAATCTGATGAATATTTTATGAGCCAGAAATACTTTAGATCATTGCTAAACCTCTTTTAAAGTTATATTCTTTTTTTTTTAAATTGTATATAAAGTACTTCCTTCTTTTTTCTTTTTAGATATGAGGTTAATTAAACGACTTCGAGATTTAATTCATTTTATTTAATGCTCCCTTTATTTAGTGATGTGTCGTCCTTATTCATTTATTTGGTCTAATAAAGTCTCAGGACCAGTCCTATCCGTCCTTAGAACTGTCTGTACTTAGGATTGGTCCTTGGAATTTTTCATTAAATTATCGATGGCTTATTAAGCCTAATAAGATATATAAAATATTAATCAAGATTATTTCACAAATTTTGGAAAAAATAATATTTTTTTTCGTTATACTACAATTCAATACGAAAAATTTATATTGTTTATTAGTTATTAATTTACTCTATTACGGAACAAACCAATTTAAAAGGGAAAAACACCATCTTTGACGTCACGAGGGATCAATTTCACCTTCTTTAAGGATGGTCAAGTGGGACTGCAAGGCACTGCAGTCCTCAGTCTTAAATAAGAACAAACTCTCTGTATATAATATTCCTTTTTTTAATATATACTATATTGGTTTATGAAATACATCAGGAAGCACTATATGTAGTACACCTTGTGACAGTTTTTCATGCATTTATATTTCTAATATTGTGTCAGTCGTTATTGGCCGGTTCTGAAGATCCGTTCAGTCCTTTGAACTGTCAGTACTAGAACTGATTTAAATAAATAAAAAATATGGATCCGTGACGTCATCAAGGACTAAACTTTTTAATTTTAGGGACTGATATGCAGGATGTCTGCACTTATGAATAAAAATCAACTAATGAGGGAAAATTTTGATCGCTCGGAAAAAAGTAGTGCTGGAAAAAGTCAAGTAGAAATGATTGGCCGGACTTTATTATCATATCACGCAATCTCTTATTATTAATTTTGAAACATTTATTCATATAAATATTCTAATAATTTGAAGTCTTTGACAAAAAAATATTTGTATTATGTATCTAGATATAGGCAATATAAAATGTACTAAGGCATGCTAACTATTACTGAAGTAATTGTAGCTGTAAATTATGACATTGAGGGTCCTCCTAAATTAGTGAAACATGAAAATAATTATAAATATCTAGCAATGAAAATGGTGTGTATTTTGGGGATAAAAAAAAATGAATATCAACACTGTAACACTGACAATTTGAATAATGTTTTGGAGGAGAGCAGCTTCACCGTCATCATGTTGCATTAGATCAGCACCAATTAGCTGTGAGGAGGGAGGATGGGATCTTCATTTCTACTTTGAGGTGACCAACAAAGACTTACAATTATAACTTTGTAAACAAATAATTAATGTTAATCACCGTCTTTTGTGAGCACCCACAAATTTTCAATCAGGATTGGAATGTAATTGAATTTAGTAGAAGATGAAGTTCATTACTCAAGAATGAAATAGTAATGACTATTGCTGAGGAATAGAAAATGAATTTTTCCAATTACCAATTCAAAAAAAAAAAAATACAGATGAGCAAAAAAATACACACAATTTACATCACTACTCATCACTTTATTATATATACATTTTTGGATCGTTTAACATCTCATATTTAGTCATAATGAAGTGGGATCCGTATAATGATTCTTGAGGAATGCAGTTGAATGAATCATAATAAGAGTAATTAATAATTATGTTATATAATGATGGTTTTAATACTTTATACAAAAGATGCAACGTTGGGCTTTAGATAAAAGTATTAGATAATATTAGTAATGTTGAGGTGCGGTCCGACATCAATACGGACCAATATTGTAGTTGAGACTACGATCTCAGACTGTTGAAGGTATTATTTAATCGTTTTCAACTAATGTACTATTTTTGTTTATCTATGCATCGATTTACTTTATTTTTTTATATTGGTTAGCTGGAGTTGCATCGATTAGATATTGATAGATATTTTAGCATTTTCTAATTCGTTATCCGAGCAGGATTACTATAAAGACAGAACATCTATGTATAAAGTAATAATTAGTGGGTGTGTACAAAGATTAGCAATGAGGGTGAGCTTGGGAATTGGAAATGTAAGTCTTTGTAAGACATCTTCGGTATTTTTCTGGTTACCAACAGTGAATAGATTATTATATATAATTATTATAAAATTATAAAAATTCAAATCCTATATAATACCTTTTTTGAGTTCATAACACGTAAAGTCAGCTGTTTTGAATCATATAAGAGTCAATTTATGAAAATTAATGAAAACAACTGAAAGGAAAATACACTATATTTTTGTTTATTTAAAAAGGGACCCGTTAGGATAGATCGTCTAAGTAATGAGTAACTAATTATGTGAGTTTACATGAAAAACGGAAAGTAGTTTATTTGGGAGTTTTAAAAAAAAATAATTAAATCAAAATTTGTATGTTTGTCGACCTCTATTAACTCCAGGAATGCCTGGAACTACCGTTAGTTAATTATAAAAATAAAATTTACACATTTTGTTTATACTATCTTCCCTCCACATCTCTGTCCGTCCATTATCTCGATCCAAGGAGGGCTCCAATATCCGTGAATCATCCTAGAACAGGTTTTTAATGCTTTATATATTTTTCAAAACCTTCGAGGATTCCTTTTCGATTTCATCAGATTGCGTAGAGGATTGAAAGGACGCTCAGAATTAAACTTTCTATTTTTTTTATAATTTGAGTGCTGCTCAACGCTATTATGAACCAGTATAGCTTTATCTTGTACTCAGCTGATACTTGATATTTTAATTGAACTCGAGGAGGTATTTTGAAAACTTGAGAATTTTATATCAAATAACCCTTTATAGGGAATTAGCAGCAAATTATTAACAATGAATATTATATAGTATATAACAATTGAAATTTGATTCCGTTATGGTCATTACTTTTGATTTGTTATATCTACTCTAATTTTACATTGAATGCACGAAAGCCTTAAGATTCAAGTTAACATATATACATATAATCAAAGGACTCGACATATGTGTTCAAAAGAAATTTGAGGACTCAAACTGGACAGCATAAAGTATTGAAGGACTTGTACAAAGATTTGAGCCTTGAATTTGACTTTCAATATAGGAACTTTCTCCCATCTCAGCCAATGCTTTTTCCCACTGTGAATCACTTCTACGTTGAGAACCTAAAGTATTGAGTGGAAAGAAGTGCTGTTCATGTTTTTATATTCATTTTTGAGCACTGTAGCGCCTTTACGGAAAAAAATGTTGAAATTTTTAACAATTTCTTTGTTCCTTTTTATTGTTTTCCAAAGGCCAACCCCAAGGGCCCATGCTAAATTCAACAGATGAAACTAAGACCACACGATCAATGTTTATTTATCCAAACTCATTTGATAAGAAATTGTTTTTTTCTTCAGCTAGTGGACTAAATGTATTCTATAATTAAATATAAAAAACTCTACAAATAGAACATAGCCAAACTAAAAAATATACATATTATCTACAAGGGTGTGTGAAAGTCCGAGCTTGTTGTTTAAAAAATGGCACATACTGAGAATAATTTGCAACGAGTCCTCCATGTGAGTAACACAATACCTATGTATATGTTATATAAAGTACTAGCAAAGGGTAACTCAGCGATCCTCAGGCCAAGAAGAGAGCAGGAAACCACATTGACAATGGTCAATGTTATACTTCTTCATGTTTAGACCCCCTCGGTCCGGGCAAGTATTAGAATAATATAAATATGGCCCCTGTATTTAATATTATTATTAATTTAAAAATGAAATTTAAAAAAATAGTACTTTAATTTTCGTAAAAAAAGGGTAAAATCAAAATTTGCAAAGAACATTGGAAAAAACTGTTTTGGACTAATTTTGAAAAAAAATATTATAAAAAGTATTTATTGGTATTGTAAAGAGGAACATAAACCTAGCATAATTTCTCTTGTATTTACGAAAACTAAAAATTTATAGAGAATCATGCTGTCCAAAAACCTTATCCTCGATAACTGGTTCATTTTTTCAAATATTGCAAAAATTATATAATAAAATAATTTGGAAATTGAAAAAACAATACCAAATCAATAGGGTTATAAACTTTATATCCAAAATGCAACGTTTTGAGCCACTTTTTCTAAACAATTGAAAATTGACATTTGATGAAAAAAAGATAAAAAAATGAAAAATTATTGAGAAAATGACACTTATTTCAGTTTTAAATCAATTTTTACGTGTCAAATTTCAAATATAAATTACATACATTACGAGGAAATATTATTTTATGACGTAATTTGTGGTACATCAAAAATCTCAAGACGAAAAGAGTTTCTTTGTAATCAACTAATTTGGGAGAACAATAGATCACGTGGTCGTCATTTCGTTTAAAAAATGAATAATTGACTAAACCGCTGACCTATATAATCTTGAAATATCTGCTAGGATATTAAAATATCGATTTTTTATTTTTTAAGTGATCCCATTTTTTATGGGGATGTACTAGCAAATAGTCAACAGTATCATCATATTTTTTCCAATTTCATTGACAATTTCATGACGTCAAACCCCATAAAAATAAAAATGGAACAAAAATCCGTGAAGATACATATTGTTTAAGTAGATCTTCTTTTTTTTGTAAAATTTTTATATAATATAAGCTATGATATTCCACATCAGTATGTATTAAGATTAAGTTAAATGGGTCTAAAGAAGAGTGTCATTTTTCGGGCTCAAAATCAAAGTATGTCAAGTTCAGAACAAGATACAACATTAATAAAAACACTGCCTAATCATAAAAACTCCATTATATATGTTTTAATAATCTTTCTTTTAATTTGGTGATTGATGTAAGGGTAAAAAATGACTCTGAACGACTATAGTCCCAAATTACTTTAATCCCAGATATTTCCGAATTCAGATGACTGAAGATCTAAGATCAGTTTTGGATTCTGCGCTCATAAATAAATTTGATTATTGTCTTCCATTGATCGTATAAAATTTCTGTCCGTAATTGTTCCTCGAGTTATTATCATTCACAGAGTTGTAGTATTTTGCCGCAAGACAGCGTGACTCTCTGTTGCTTTCTGAACAAAATAATGTAAGTAAACAACGCTTTCTGTGTTCCAGGGGTGGGGGGCTATAACACATACCGTATGCGTCTTCATAAGTCCATGTACACACTTTTTATACTAATAAAAATGTTTGAATTTCGCGAAAATTTCATAAAAAGGGACAAATAACACAAACTGATTTCCTTTTTAGGTGTTTATTTTTAAAATTAGTTGTAGGTCTTTTAGAAGTTGCAAAAACAGAAATGGAGAAACTTTTTCAAAAAGTTGTTGCTCGTATCAAAACCGGTGACAACCCCTCTGTGATTGGCCATAAGTTCAGAATCAGTAGGACCACCGTATACAACGCCAAGAAGCTCTAAAAAAACTGAATCGTTTGTCAATGGTCACAGGTCGAGAATACCAAAATTGGTCCGCACAAAAGCCTCATAAGGAGTGTGAAGGCAAAGATAGACGCCCTTCGTGACAACATCTGCCAAATGGCCAGCAACCTCAGGGAACGCGAAACGGCCGTACGGTGTATCGTTATAGAGGATTTGGGCCTCAACTCTAGGACTGTCCCAAAAGTTGAGGGTTTGACGGCTTTACACAGACAACAGAGGTTGGAACGATAGTTCTCATTCTTTCGGATAAAACTTTTCTCACATTCAACCCAGTCAGCAACTCCCGCACCCTTAAGACCCCCAAAGACACTCCTCCCGTCGTAAAATTCACCGGGGGTTCGAAACATCCAGCCAATGCCATGATGTTTGGTGTCATTGGTTCAGACGGTATGTAAAATAAAAATTCGGATAAAAGGGACCTTGAAGGCCAATGAATATAAAACTATCATGGCCTAGAAGGTGTTTCTCGCCCTCAACGCAACCTACGGCATTGGAAAGGACACAGGATAAAGCACCGTACCACATATACAAGGTCACTCAAAAGTACCCCTTAATACAATTTAGGGGAAAATTGATTTTGGTCCAAGGAGGTGTGGCTGCCCAACTCGACCAACCTGAACCCACTCGAGTACTATGTTTGGCGTGCCGTTGGAGAAAAGCTCAATGCCCACTACCACAGCAGCGTCGAGTTCATGAAGGCCAAGGTAGAGGAGGAAAGGGCCAACATTCCAGCAGACACCCTCAGGAAAGTTGTGGGTAAGTTTTGAATCCGCCTGAAGCTCTATATTGTGGCAAAGGGCAGAATTTTTGAAAATAATAGAAATTAAAATATCCTTCATCTACATTTTTTTATTTTTTTCTTATCATTAATATAAAGCCTATATTTCTCTTTTTTTTAATAAATTAAAAAATGTACAAGGACTTACGACACATACAGTGAAATATAAGAAAAAAATAATTTGGTGACCTACCGGGCCGTGCAAAATTATTTACCGATGATGTAAATATACTTTTTAAGAGGTTTTGTGGCAACCAATCTGATTGTTTCGTATTTTTACTGTTAAAATATACAAAAATCCTTCCTGTGAGAGCCTAACAACTTCCACACGTGAGACCATGTCCAATCAGGAAACAAAGAGGATCGAAATTGCAGCCCTCCTCCGAGCGGGAGTGCCTCATAACAACATTTAGGAACAGGTTGGGGCCTCGTTGAAGACAATTTACAACGTTTCCAAGCGCTTGGAGGCTGGGGGTGATCTCAAGCATTCCCTTGGGGTGGCAGGAAGCCCACTGTCTCAACAAGGCAAGTAAAGGCAGTGTTCAAGAGGACTCCCAACAGGTCCATTGCCGACATAGCTAGAAAGATGGGAACGTCGAGATCAACTGTTTCAAGGGCATTGAAAAGGGCTGGAGGAAAGTCCCTGAGGCGTACTGAACGCCCTCTGCTAACTGAACGTCTGCGAGAAGTCAGAATTGAGCGTGCCAAGAAAATCTTGAATGATATCAAGAGCTCATATGGACGCATCATCATTTTTTCAGATGAGAAAACTTTTACGGTCGATCCTGTTTTCAACAGGCAAAATTACCGTGTTGTGAGCTTTGGAGATGTGCAAGATGTTGGGGCAACAACAAAGCACCCTGCTTCGGTGATGATGTTGGGTCTCGTGGCCTCTAGCTGGAAGGCCATGAAGCCGGTATATTTCCCCACTGACTACAGATTAACAGCGGAGGATTATGTGAAGATTCTGGCGTCCGAGGTACTTCCGTGGATCAAATCCATAGTTGGAAACTCTCCTTGGGTTTTTCAACAAGATGAAGCACCCGCCCATGCTTCCAAGAAAGTTCAGGAGTGGCTCAAGGACAACATGAACTTTTGGCCCAAGGACTACTGTCCCCCCCAGAGCCCAGATCTGAAACCACTAGACTTCTCTATCTAGGCGCACGTGGAGACCAAGGCCTGCAAAAAACGACACAAGAGCGTAAATGCCTTAAAGGCTGCTGTCAACCAGGCCTGGGCCTCCATGGACGCCAATTACATCCAGCAAGTCTGTGATAGCTTCAGACGTCGCCTGACCAGTGTCATTGAGTCAAATGGTGGCTACATTGATTAAATTTGATCACAAACTATTTTATTATTCTAAAAATGTATCAATATATTGTTTCTCAAGTCATTCGAAATGTCATTATTGTCCGCAATATGTTCTGAACAAAAATCGGTAAATAATTCTGCACGGCCCGGTAATCTGTGGTACAAAAAATATCTTGCGACGAAAAGAGTTTCTTTGTAGCCGACTATTTTGGGACATAAATAGATCACTTGACTGTCGTTTTGTTTACAAAATTAAACGAATGAGGGAAAATTAATTAAGTAAAGAGTGTTTGAACCACCTATCTATATAATAAGTAAGGGGGATAATTTTGGTAAGAATAGAAAAGCGTGCGAGGAGAAAAGAAGAAATACTTATGGCATCATTGATTAAATAATATACATCTTCTTCTATCAATCATGAATGTTATCATTCCCGCCTTTATTATTCAATATTAATATAATATGAGATGGTGATAGTCGATAGAGAACTGAATAAAATCCCCAAAATGACGTCGCCTTCTGTCTGGATTTATGAAAATGGAGGCCCAGGAATTTGGAAAATACTTACCGGATGAGAAACAGATGGTTTGTCGGATTTGTCGATATAAATGTGCCTTTAGTCCCCTGTCTAGAATTACACGCCACTCATTATCCTCATATCATAACAAAAGTATGGATATTCATCTATAAAATCAATTTGACGATGAATACATCAAGTCAGACTTTAACTTTGATCTCACAACTATACTTATTGCATGTAATATAACCTTATCCATTGCTAATCATCTACGTTCAAAAAATTTATGGAGAAATACAAGGGTAAACATATCCCTTCCCGAGGAACCATCATTAAATTAATGGAGGATGTTGGTACTGATGTCATATATAGAAATACATATAAAAATGTTTTGAGTCATCCACACCAAATGATGATCATGTTATCAGTAAAAAGTATTTACGAATATCGAAATGGAACTCTGAATTTTGTACTATCTCACAGTAAGTATTCAATTTTTTTTTAAATCTAACCATAAAATATGATTTTATTTTAGCTAAACATATCAAGAATTATGATACACAACTCAGTAAAGGGCAAAAACAACTGCTTAAATGGTCACAACAACGGGGGTAGTAGCTTTGGATGGTTCGCAACTAGTTTGTCTGAGACTACTTACTTCGCTTTAAGACTTGGGTATGATAATTAGGTTTTCCAATATTACATAGTCAATAAATATTACTTTTTTATCACTAAAGGCTTAGCTATGGTTGATGGGCTCCAAGAAATGGTGTTCAGAAAACTCATAAAAGGCAAAAACAACTGTTTAAATGGTCACAACAACGAGGGTAGTTACATTGGGTGTTGCAT